>NW_024607931.1:0-5000 GCF_018296145.1 Oncorhynchus tshawytscha
GAGGCCACTTGAAGGCGATTTGGTCATTTGACTACAGGAAGCGGCTACAAAAGAGAGAACCCTAAAGATTCGGCACATCTTGTGTTTCTACAAAAGTCAAAACATTCCTCAATATTAGTAGTCGGCATTGTATCATCATGCTTTCTGATCAAAGACCATGTGAGCTACATGCAACATGTTAGCGATAGTTTCAGTGTCCTTGTGGTAATGCCTGAGATGGCCTAGCACTGATGTCCCACTGTAATAATACAATAAAATAAACAATTGTTTCAGGTAGGGTTCAAAAGGAAATTATTTTCCCAAAATGATCAGATTTTCATTCCCTTCTGATTCTGGGAATCTTCCAACCGCGATATCTGGAAAACCTTGGGATTCTGGGAAAGTAACAAAATGTTCCAACTGTAATGGCAGGGACGATAATTATACTTGTATCTGGTGGAATTTTAATCCATTACTACTAAAGATATGCAGAATTATTGACATTTAGAGTTATTTTCAGGTAAAACATTTTCATGTTAAGAGGAGCTATTCTCAGGTTCCCCTTTATTTTTTATTTTTTTATCTTATGATTATTAATTATTAAATTATGAAAACTAGTAATAACATTACACCCATGAGGCCACTAGAGGGAGATTTGGTCATTTAGCTTTATTGACATTTAGAGCTATTTTCAGGTAGAAATGCTTTTGTTAAGGGGAGCTATTCTCAGGGTCCCCTGATACAGGCCAGTTTCCCAGCCCTGTGGAGGTAGAGGAGGGGCTGAACAAACCCAGAGATGATTATGAGGGAGAAAGAGATGGCGAGAGCAAAGTAGAAGTCGTTGAAGTTCAGGTACCCTTGGAAAGACACAGTGACCATGACAGGAAGAACACTCACGACCACAGACACTAGAATGACCAGAATGATCCAGTAAGCCTTTCTCTTCATGTTGTTCATCCCTTCCCCTTCTCTCTCTCCTTCCCCCGGCCCGGGACGTCTCAGAGCTCTGAGAACAGCCAGGCAGCAGAACAACTCAATGGAAAACACAACCAGATACTGAGCCAAGTAAAAGTAATAGAAGGTGGTTGAGAAAGACATGAACAACGCAACAACACAGAACCCAAGAACCACCAGCCAGACAACACCACAACACACCACCCTGTACCTCAGGGGTTTGTACTTCAGGAAGGTTACAGGGTGGACCACCGCCAGGTAGCGCTCCACACAGATACAGCACTGGAACAGAGGACGACTGACAGTAAGTACACCCATAGAGAAAGCCCTGGCAGGCAGGAACAAGCCATTCAACAGATAGTAGTCCAACAAAGTCAAGACATTGAATAGACAGTAGATGATCTCAGACACGGTCAGATTGAGAGAGAAGAACTCTGAAGCCATTGTCCCTACAGCTCCGGTCACTATCAGCCACAGGACGTAGACATTGGTGGGGAGACCCAGGATGAGGTTGAGTAGGTAGGCGATGGTGAAGAGATATTTGGTCTGGGCCATGTAGTGGTTTAGGTCGTCCAGGGTAGAGGAGGGAGAGGAGTCGTTCACCACAGACGTGTTCATCTTCTCTTCAGTCCAATAGAACAAGAAAGACAAAAGAACTAGAATGACAATAGAACTAGAATGACAATAGAACTAGAATGACAATAGAACTAGAATAGAACCCACGGAATGACAGATGTTCTGTGATCTTTTGGGAGTTCCAGGGTTTGTGTGATGACAGATAAAAATGGTAAGAAAGAATTGTCAGAGAATCCTTTGCATTGTGATTCAAAATGACATACGTCACAAATGTTACCTAACCAACCAGAGGGAAAGGTGAAGAAGACATTGCCTTATTACATGATCATTCACGTCACCTTTCATTTCCTATTTAGCTTTAAAATATAATATTTCAGTCAACAATATGAAGTTTATAGCATCTTTAAAAAGTCAACGCCAACTTTGACATCTCATATCTATCAATATATTTTTGCTCCATATTTAATTGATGTTACTTAGTCCAATTCCAGTTGAATCAAAACTCAAATCAAAAGTTACCATGGGGTCCTACCTGTCTCAGAGTAGTGCTCCGTCCCTCTCTTCCTCTGGGAGTTTACAGGTGTAGTGTCTGTCTCAGAGTAGTGCTCCGTCTCTCTCTTCCTCTGGGAGTTTACAGGTGTAGTGTCTGTCTCAGAGTAGTGCTCCGTCTCTCTCTTCCTCTGGGAGTGTATAGGTGTAGTGTCTGTCTCAGAGTAGTGCTCTGTCCCTCTCTTCCTCTGGGAGTGTATAGGTGTAGTGTCTGTCTCAGAGTAGTGCTCCGTCTCTCTCTTCCTCTGGGAGTTTACAGGTGTAGTGTCTGTCTCAGAGTAGTGCTCCGTCTCTCTCTTCCTCTGGGAGTTTACAGGTGTAGTGTCAGTCTCAGAGTAGTGCTCTGTCCCTCTCTTCCTCTGGGAGTTTACAGGTGTAGTGTCAGTCTCAGAGTAGTGCTCCGTCCCTCTCTTCCTCTGGGAGTTTACAGGTGTAGTGTCTGTCTCAGAGTAGTCTCTTCCTCTGGGAGTTTACAGGTGTAGTGTCTGTCTCAGAGTAGTGCTCCGTCTCTCTCTTCCTCTGGGAGTTTACAGGTGTAGTGTCTGTCTCAGAGTAGTGCTCTGTCCCTCTCTTCCTCTGGGAGTTTACAGGTGTAGTGTCTGTCTCAGAGTAGTGCTCCGTCTCTCTCTTCCTCTGGGAGTTTACAGGTGTAGTGTGTGTCTCAGAGTAGTGCTCTGTCCCTCTCTTCCTCTGGGAGTTTACAGGTGTAGTGTCTGTCTCAGAGTAGTGCTCTGTCCCTCTCTTCCTCTGGGAGTTTACAGGTGTAGTGTCTGTCTCAGGAGCTGAAGAAGCTTGTATAGTACTCTGCTCACTTCGTGCTTCCTACCTTACCTTTGCACACAGACACACACACACACACACACACACACACACAAAAACAAACACACACACACGCACGCACGCGCATGCAACACACACACACACACACACACACACACACACACACACACACACACACACACACACACACACACACACACACACACACACACACACACACACACACACAGCATCTAACTCTGTCCATTAACATAACATCAGAGGGGAAGTCAACACAGCCAGGTAATGACCAGGAACCAGATTATTCTAAATTGATGCTTGATTTCCATTCCTTGCCTTCCGAGACGGAAGTTTTGACCTCGTCACCAATGACACCCTAATCCCTAAATAGTGAACTTCCTTTGACTATGACCCATGTAGGGAAGAGGGTGTCATTTGGAACGGACGATTGGTGACGGACATCAGAAGGTCATCTCTGTCCAATCAAATGTGCCTCGGAGAGGCAGTATACCACTCTATAAAGGTGTTTACATTATACCACTCTATAAAGGTGTCCTACAGTATACCATTCTATAAAGGTCTTCACAGTACACCACTCTATAAAGGTGTTTACATTATACCACTCTATAAAGGTGTTTATAGTATACCACTCTATAAAGGTATTTACAGTATACCACTCTATAAAGGTGTCCTTCAGTATACCACTCTATAAAGGTGTTTACAGTATACCACTCTATAAAGGTGTCCTACAGTATACCATTCTATAAAGGTCTTCACAGTACACCACTCTATAAAGGTGTTTACATTATACCACTCTATAAAGGTGTTTATAGTATACCACTCTATAAAGGTGTCCTTCAGTATACCACTCTATAAAGGTGTTTATAGTATACCACTCTATAAAGGTGTGCTTCAGTATACCACTCTATAAAGGTATTTACAGTATACCACTCTATAAAGGTGTTTACAGTATACCACTCTATAAAGGTGTTTACAGTATACCACTCTATAAAGGTGTTTACAGTATACCACTCTATAAAGGTGTGCTTCAGTATACCACTCTATAACGGTGTCCTTCAGTATACCACTCTATAAAGGTGTTTACAGTATACCACTCTATAAAGGTGTTTACAGTATACCACTCTATAAAGGTGTTTACAGTATACCACTCTATAAAGGTGTTTACAGTATACCATTCTATAAAGGTATTTACAGTATACCACTCTATAAAGGTATTTACAGTATACCACTCTATAAAGGTGTCCTACAGTATACCACTCTATAAAGGTGTTTACAGTATACCACTCTATAAAGGTGTCCTACAGTATACCACTCTATAAAGGTGTTTACAGTATACCACTCTATAAAGGTGTTTACAGTATACCACTCCCTTTGGTGTTTAGGTTTCCCCAGCCTAGTACCGCTAAACTTGAGTTGGCTGCGGGTCTGTCTCATTCTATCTACCTCTCTCTAGTACCGCTCAACTTGAGTTCTCTGGGGGTCTGTCTCCTTCTATCTACCTCTCTCTAGTACCGCTCAACTTGAGTTGTCTGGGGGTCTGTCTCATTCTATCTACCTCTCTCTAGTACCGCTCAACTTGAGTTGTCTGGGGGTCTGTCTCCTTCTATCTACCTCTCTCTAGTACCGCTCAACTTGAGTTGTCTGGGGGTCTGTCTCATTCTATCTACCTCTCTCTAGTACCGCTCAACTTGAGTTGTCTGGGGGTCTGTCTCCTTCTATCTACCTCTCTCTAGTACCGCTCAACTTGAGTTGTCTGGGGTCTGTCTCATTCTATCTACCTCTCTCTAGTACCGCTCAACTTGAGTTGTCTGGGGGTCTGTCTCATTCTATCTACCTCTCTCTAGTACCGCTCAACTTGAGTTGTCTGGGGGTCTGTCTCATTCTATCTACCTCTCTCTAGTACCGCTCAACTTGAGTTGTCTGGGGTCTGTCTCATTCTATCTACCTCTCTCTAGTACCGCTCAACTTGAGTTGTCTGGGGGTCTGTCTCATTCTATCTACCTCTCTCTAGTACCGCTCAAATTGAGTTGTCTGGGGTCTGTCTCCTTCTATCTACTTCTCTCTCTAGTACCGCTCAACTTGAGTTGTCTGGGGGTCTGTCTCCTTCTATCTACCTCTCTCTAGTACCGCTCAACTTGAGT
>NW_024607931.1:10000-15000 GCF_018296145.1 Oncorhynchus tshawytscha
GTACTGGGAGATAACACCACTGAGCTAAAGCCTGGGTATTGAAGTACTGGGAGATAACACCACTGAGCTAAAGCCTGGGTATTGAAGTACTGGGAGATAACACCACTGAGCTAAAGCCTGGGTATTGAAGTACTGGGAGATAACACCACTGAGCTAAAGCCTGGGTATTGAAGTACTGGGAGATAACACCACTGAGCTAAAGCCTGGGTATTGAAGTACTGGGAGATAACACCACTGAGCTAAAGCCTGGGTATTGAAGTACTGGGAGATAACACCACTGAGCTAAAGCCTGGGTATTGAAGTACTGGGAGATAACACCACTGAGCTAAAGCCTGGGTATTGAAGTACTGGGAGATAACACCACTGAGCTAAAGCCTGGGTATTGAAGTACTGGGAGATAACACCACTGAGCTAAAGCCTGGGTATTGAAGTACTGGGAGATAACACCACTGAGCTAAAGCCTGGGTATTGAAGTACTGGGAGATAAGCTAAAGCCCACTGAGCTAAAGCCTGGGTATTGAAGTACTGGGAGATAACACCACTGAGCTAAAGCCTGGGTATTGAAGTACTGGGAGATAACACCACTGAGCTAAAGCCTGGGTATTGAAGTACTGGGAGATAACACCACTGAGCTAAAGCCTGGGTATTGAAGTACTGGGAGATAACACCACTGAGCTAAAGCCTGGGTATTGAAGTACTGGGAGATAACACCACTGAGCTAAAGCCTGGGTATTGAAGTACTGGGAGATAACACCACTGAGCTAAAGCCTGGGTATTGAAGTACTGGGAGATAACACCACTGAGCTAAATGCAGAAAAGTGTATTTCTATGGTTCTTAGTCAAATAGGGTTCCTTTTGGAACACAGCCAGTGTATTCAATAATTCCCTTATTCAATAACCCCTGTTTATACAAAACCTGTGTTATCAATAACCCCCTCTCTCTCTCTCTCTCTGTGTGTCTCTCTGTGTCTCTCTGTGTCTCTCTGTGTCTCTCTCTGTGTCTCTCTGTGTCTCTCTGTGTCTCTCTGTGTCTCTCTGTGTCTCTCTCTGTGTCTCTCTGTGTCTCTCTCTGTGTCTCTCTCTGTGTCTCTCTCTGTGTCTCTCTCTGTGTCTGTCTCTGTGTCTGTCTCTGTGTCTGTCTCTGTCTCTGTGTCTGTCTCTGTGTCTGTCTCTGTGTCTGTCTCTGTGTCTGTCTCTGTGTCTGTCTCTGTGTCTGTCTCTGTGTCTGTCTCTCTGAGAGAGAGAGAGAGAGAGAGAGAGAGAGAGAGAGAGAGAGAGAGAGAGAGAGAGAGAGATATGATTAATTGTATCAAAATATCAACATAATCAGAGAGAATAGAACACGACAGAACATGAGACCCAGAGGTAAATAACACTGCTCAGGACTCTAAGGGAATAGCATCGTTAGCCTTCATCATCACACACACACACACACACACACACACACACACACACACACACACACACACACACACACACACACACACACACACACACACACACACACACACACACACACACACACACACACACACACACACACACACACACACAGGAGGCAGGTTTACATGCCAGCAGTTATCTAGTCAAGTAAACAACAAAGATAAATGGAAAGATTCCAATACACTCACTATCACTACAGCTATTATCACATCATAGGACCTATATAGTATAATACACTCACTATCACTACAGCTATTATCACATCATAAGCATAGAGTCCCATTTAGTACACTACTTTAGACCAGCTCCCTATTTAGTACACTACTTTAGACCAGAGCCCTATATAGTGCACTACTTTAGACCAGGGCCCTATATAGTGCACTACTTTAGACCAGAGCCCTATATAGTACACTACTTTAGACCAGGTCCCTATATAGTATACTACTTTAGACCAGAGCCCTATATAGTGCACTATTTTAGACCAGAGCCCTATATAGTTCACTACTTTAGACCAGAGCTTAGGGTGAGTCCTAAATAGTGCACAATAGGCCCTTCAAGAAGCAGTACTCTCAATAGGGAATGGGGTAGCAGTCCCTAATATCAGTGATAGGTACTGACACGTCCCTAATATCAGTGATAGGTACTGAGACGTCCCTAATATCTGTGATAGGTACTGAGACGTCTCTAATATCAGTGATAGGTACTGACACGTCCCTAATATCAGTGATAGGTACTGACACGTCCCTAATATCTGTGATAGGTACTGACACGTCCCTAATATCTGTGATAGGTACTGAGACGTCTCTAATATCAGTGATAGGTACTGACACGTCCCTAATATCAGTGATAGGTACTGACACGTCCCTAATATCAGTGATAGGTACTGACACGTCCCTAATATCTGTGATAGGTACTGAGACATCTCTAATATCAGTGATAGGTACTGACACGTCTCTAATATCAGTAATAGGTACTGACACGTCCCTAATATCAGTGATAGGTACTGACACGTCCCTAATATCAGTGATAGGTACTGACGCGTCGCTAATATCAGTGATAGGTACTGAGACGTCCCTAATATCAGTGATAGGTACTGACACGTCCCTAATATCTGTGATAGGTACTGAGACATCTCTAATATCAGTGATAGGTACTGACACGTCCCTAATATCAGTGATAGGTACTGACACGTCCCTAATATCAGTGATAGGTACTGACACGTCCCTAATATCTGTGATAGGTACTGAGACATCTCTAATATCAGTGATAGGTACTGACACGTCTCTAATATCAGTGATAGGTACTGACACGTCCCTAATATCAGTGATAGGTACTGACACGTCCCTAATATCAGTGATAGGTACTGACACGTCTCTAATATCAGTGATAGGTACTGACACGTCCCTAATATCAGTGATAGGTACTGACACGTCCCTAATATCTGTGATAGGTACTGAGACATCTCTAATATCAGTGATAGGTACTGACACGTCCCTAATATCAGTGATAGGTACTGAGACGTCCCTAATATCAGTGATAGGTACTGACACGTCTCTAATATCAGTGATAGGTACTGACACGTCCCTAATATCAGTGATAGGTACTGAGACGTCCCTAATATCAGTGATAGGTACTGAGACGTCCCTAATATCAGTGATAGGTACTGGCACGTTAAATACATAGAGCTGGTTGTAGTCGTCCCTAATAGAGCTGGTTGTATTCATCCCTATTATCAGTGATAGGTCATAGGAACAGATTGCAGTTAGCATGTAGCATCTGGAAGTATGTGTTTAGCTTTGCTTTGAGGCCTGTGTGTGTGTGTGTGTGTGTGTGTGTGTGTGTGTGTGTGTGTGTGTGTGTGTGTGTGTGTGTGTGTGTGTGTGTGTGTGTGTGTGTGTGTGTGTGTGTGTGTGTGTGTGTGTGTAGCCTTGCTTTGAGGCACTGAGCTGCTGGCTTCTCTCCCGTCCCCATTGACGTCAGTTAACTCTGGATGAGAGAAGAGCAGAGCAGAGCAGAGCAGAGGGGAGAGGAGGAGAGAAGAGGGGAGGGGAGAAGATAAGAGAAGAGGTGGAGGAGAGGGGAGGAGAGAAGAGGGGAGGAGAGGAGAGAAGAGGGGAGAAGAGAAGAGAAGAGGGGAGGAGAGAAGAGAAGAGGGGAGGAGAGAAGATAAGAAAAGAGGGGAGGAGAGGGGAGGAGAGAAGAGAAGAGAGGGGAGGAGAGGGGAAGAGAGGGGAGGAGAGGGGAAGAGAGAAGAGGGGAGGGGAGCAGAGAAGAGAAGAGAAGAGGGTAGGGGAGAAGAGAAGTGGGGATGAGAGGAGAGGAGAGGAGAGGAGAGGAGAGGAGAGGAGAGGAGAGGAGAGGAGAGGAGAGGAGAGGAGAGGAGAGGAGAGGAGAGGAGAGGAGAGGAGAGGAGAGAGGAGAAGAGAGGAGAAGAGAGGAGAAGAGAGGAGAAGAGAGGAGAAAAGAGGAGAAGAGAGGAGAGTGGAATGGAGGACAAAATCAAAACTGATGATTCCTGTATCTGATGGTTCCTGTACCTGTATCTGATGGTTCCTGTATCTGATAGTTCCTGTATCTGATGGTTCCTGTGCATGATGGTTCCTGTACCTGATGGTTCCTGTATCTGATTGTCATTGTGGCTTTCAAGACACCTGGGAACTCTGAAATCATGACGTCAGTGATCTTCAGGTCGGGAAGTTGAGGCTCTGAAAAGATGAGTTTCCCAGTTGGATGTCCTTTCAGAACCATTTCCCCAGTCAGATCTCTTCTTTTTTTTTCCAGAGTTCCCAAATGTCTTGAATGCACTGAAGTCGGAAGTCTGAAAATTCCCGATTTCCCAGTTGGTTTGAACACGGTAGTTGTCTCAGCGGAGGGAGGGAGTTAGCAGAAGAGGGTCACGGTCCCTGCTCTCTCTTTCCTCCAGAGAGATGACCAGAGAGAGGGGACACAGTCTTCCACTGCATCTGCCTCAGGCACAAATTAATGTTGTTCTTATGACCAGAGAAAGTGAAATACTCCTCGATATTAAAATAGACACGACAGCTAACAATAATAAACAAGCTTGGCTATCCTAGTGGTTAGAGTGTAGAGGAGGTAGGGTAGCCTAGTGGTTAGAGTGTAGAGGCAGCAGCCAGGGTAGCCTAGTGGTTAGAGTGTAGAGGAGGTAGGGTAGCCTAGTGGTTAGAGTGTAGGGAGCAGGGTAGCCTAGTGGTTAGAGTGTAGAGGCGGCAGGGTAGTAGTTGTTAGAGTGTAGAGGCAGCAGGGTAGCCTAGTGGTTAGGGTAGAGGCAGCAGGGTAGACTAGTGGTTAGAGTGTAGGGGTGGCAGGGTAGCCTAGTGGTTAGAGTGTTGAGGAGGTAGGGTAGACTAGTGGTTAGAGTGTAGAGGAGGTAGGGTAGACTAGTGGTTAGAGTGTAGAGGAGGTAGGGTAGCCTAGTGGTTAGAGTGTAGGGGTGGCAGGGTAGCCTAGTGGTTAGAGTGTAGAGGCGGCAGGGTAGACTAGTTGTTAGAGTGTAGAGGCAGCAGGGTAGCCTAGTGGTTAGAGTGTAGAGGCAGCAG
>NW_024607931.1:20000-27500 GCF_018296145.1 Oncorhynchus tshawytscha
AATGTCATATTGTGTCTGTAAACAGTGTTGTAGTGATGTGCAAATAAATTAAAGTACACAAGGGAAAATAAATAAGCATAGATATGGGTTGTATTTACAATGGTGTTTGTTCTTCACTGGTTGACCTTTTCTTGTGGCAACAGGTCACACATCTTGCTGCTGTGATGGCACACTGTGGAATTTCACCCAGTAGATATGGGAGTTTATCAAAATTGGATTTGTTTTCGAATTCTTTGTGGATCTGTGTAATCTGAGGGAAATATTTGTCTCTAATATGGTCATACATTTGGCAGGAGGTTAGGAAGTGCAGCTCAGTTTCCACCTCATTTTGTGGGCAGTGAGCACATAGCCTGTCTTCTTATGTCTGCCTACGGCGGTAGCAAGGCTATGCTCACTGAGTCTGTACATAGTCAAGGCTTTCCTTAATTTTGGGTCAGTCACAGTGGTCAGGTATTCTGCCGCTGTGTAGTCTCTGTTTAGGGCCAAATAGCATTCTAGTTTGCTCTGTTTTTTTGTTAATTCTTTCCAATGTGTCAAGTAATTATCTTTTTGTTTTTTCATGATTTGGTTGGGTCTAATTGTGCTGCTGTCCTGGGGCTCTGTGGGGTGTGTTTGTGTTTGTGAACAGAACCCCAGGACCAGCTTGCTTAGGGGACTCTTCTCCAGGTTCATCTCTCTGTAGGTGATGGCTTTGTTATGGAAGGTTTGGGAATCACTTCCTTTTAGGTGGTTGTAGAATTTAGCTGCTCTTTGATAATTAGCGGGTTTCGGCCTAATTCTGCTCTGCATTAATTATTTGGTGTTCTAAGTTGTACACAGAGGATATTTTAGCAGAATTCTGCATGCAGTCTCAATTTGGTGTTTGTCCCATTTTGTAAATTCTTGGTTGGTGAGCGGACCCCAAACCTCACAACTATAAATGGCAATGAGTTCTATTACTGATTCAAGTATTTTTAGCCAGCCAATCCTAATTGGTATGTCCACATTTCTGGTCCTTTCGATGGCATAGAATGGAATTTGTATTTGTGGTCCTGGTGACTGGACCTTTTTTGGAACACAATTATTTTGGTCTTACTGAGATTTACTGTCAGGGCCCAGGTCTGACAGAATCTGTGCATAAGATCTAGGTGCTGCTGTAGGCCCTCCTTGGTTGGTGACAGAAGCACCAGATCATCAGTAAACAGCAGACATTCAACTTCAGAGTCCAGTAGCATGAGGCCGGGTGCTGCGGACTGTTCTAGTGCCCTCGCCAAACCGTTGATAAACACCACTTTCCATCAATTTGTATAGCAGACCCTCATGCCAAATTGAGTCAAAAGCTTTTTTGAAATCAACAAAGCATGAGAAGACTTTGACTTTGTTTTGGTTTGTTTGTTTGTCAATTAGGGTGTGCAGGGTGAATATGTGGTCTGTCGTACGGTATTTTGATAAAAAGCCAATTAGACATTTGCTCAGTATATTGTTTTAACTGAGGAAATTTACAATCTGCTGTTAACGATAATGCAGAGGATTTTCCCAAGGTTGCTGTTGACACGTTCCACATGTTCCACGGTAGTTATTGGGGTCAAATTTGTCTGCGCTTTTGTGGATTGGGGTGATCAGTCCTTGGTTCCAAATATTGGGGAAGATGCCAGAACTAAGGATGATGTTAAAGAGTTTTAGTATAGCCAATTGGAATTTGTTGTCTGTATATTTGATCATTTCATTGAGGATACCATCAACACCACAGGCCTTTTTGGGTTGGAGGGTTTGTATTGTGTCCTGTAGTTCATTCAATGTAATTGGAGAATCCAGTGGGTTCTGGGAGTCTTTAATAGTTGATTCTAAGATCTGTATTTGATCGTGTCTATGTTTTTCTGTTTGTTCTGTGTTATAGAGACAAAGAGATTGGAGAAGTGGTGTTATAGAGACAACAAGATGGTTTATCCACACCTCAGTTTGGAACAGATCACTTGTGTTGTTGTTTGTTTAGTGTCCACTTTTCCCAGAAGTGTTAGATCACACAGATAACAACACACCCAATCACACACACAAACGCACACACACACACACACACACACACACACACACACACACACACACACACACACACACACACACACACACACACACACACACACACACACACACACACACACACACACACACACACACACACACACACACACACACACACACACACACACACACACACACACACACACACACACACACATCTCCAAATGGATATGATTGTTCTCTCAGTAAAAAAAAAAGAATTTGGAATTGTTCCAATTCTTCATTCTGTCAAGCAGAAACAGATAAGAGCAACAGAAAGGGTGGTACTGGGAGTACACTTTGTGGCGTATGATATGTGTGTGATGTGTTTAGTGATCGATGGGGTTTTGCAGGCAGCAGTCACAATACCACTTCATGAACAGCAGTTGTTTGTGAGTCACAGAGGATGACAGTTTAGAGGTTTAGAATCGGAACGTGTTCAGAGGTTTAGAATCGGAATGTGTTTAGAGGTTTAGAATCGGAATGTGTTTAGAGGTTTAGAATCGGAACGTGTTTAGAGGTTTAGAATCGGAACGTGTTTAGAGGTTTAGAATCGGAACGTGTTTAGAGGTTTAGAATCGGAACGTGTTTAGAGGTTTAGAATCGGAACGTGTTTAGAGGTTTAGAATCGGAATGTGTTCAGAGGTTTAGAATCGGAATGTGTTCAGAGGTTTAGAATCGGAACGTGTTCAGAGGTTTAGAATCGGAACGTGTTTAGAGGTTTAGAATCGGAACGTGTTTAGAGGTTTAGAATCGGAACGTGTTTAGAGGTTTAGAATCGGAACGTGTTTAGAGGTTTAGAATCGGAATGTGTTTAGAGGTTTAGAATCGGAATGTGTTTAGAGGTTTAGAATCGGAACGTGTTTAGAGGTTTAGAATCGGAACGTGTTTAGAGGTTTAGAATCGGAACGTGTTTAGAGGTTTAGAATCGGAATGTGTTTAGAGGTTTAGAATCGGAATGTGTTCAGAGGTTTAGAATCGGAACGTGTTTAGAGGTTTAGAATCGGAATGTGTTTAGAGGTTTAGAATCGGAACGTGTTTAGAGGTTTAGAATCGGAATGTGTTTAGAGGTTTAGAATCGGAATGTGTTCAGAGGTTTAGAATCGGAACGTGTTTAGAGGTTTAGAATCGGAATGTGTTTAGAGGTTTAGAATCGGAATGTGTTTAGAGGTTTAGAATCGGAACGTGTTTAGAGGTTTAGAATCGGAATGTGTTTAGAGGTTTAGAATCGGAATGTGTTCAGAGGTTTAGAATCGGAACGTGTTTAGAGGTTTAGAATCGGAATGTGTTTAGAGGTTTAGAATCGGAATGTGTTTAGAGGTTTAGAATCGGAACGTGTTCAGAGGTTTAGAATCGGAACTGATGATCACAGTCATCTAGATTAGAACTCACACACTTACACATGAGGATGGGTCAAATATACTGCACTAATACACTGTACATTGTCAAAGCATACTTATGGTTGTTCCTACTGAAGTGGGATTGTTGATCAAGTGTGTGTGTGTGTGTGTGTGTGTGTGTGTGTGTGTGTGTGTGTGTGTGTGTGTGTGTGTGTGTGTGTGTGTGTGTGTGTGTGTGTGTGTGTGAGGCAGTGAGAAAAGACTGAATAATTAGATTTATTATTTGATTTATTTACATCCTTATCAACAGCTCTCTCTCTCTCTCTCTCTCTCTCTCTCTCTCTCTGTCTCTCTCTGTCTCTCTCTGTCTCTCTGTCTCTCTCTGTCTCTCTCTGTCTCTCTGTCTCTGTCTCTCTGTCTCTCTGTCTCTGTCTCTCTGTCTCTCTCTCTCTCTCTCTCTCTCTCTCTCTCTCTCTCTGTCTCTCTCTCTCTGTCTCTCTCTCTCTCTCTCTCTCTCTCTCTCTCTCTCTCTCTCTCTCTCTCTGTCTCTCTCTCTCTCTCTCTCTCTCTCTCTCTCTCTCTCTCTCTCTCCATCTCACCACGTTCCTTTGATACTAACCCCTCACTAACTACGCATAAATTACTCTAAATACGAATAATAACGACGCATACATTAGTTCTGTTGGTTGGTTGTTGATGTTTGAGTCGGCAGGGAGGCTATGATCATGAGCCTATGCAAATGAGAAAAGAAGGTAACTCTGTGTATTAAATTTCACAAGTTTTCTTTGCCTATAATTTACCGCGGTGACCCCAAAAAAAAGGATGTCCTAGATATTCTGTTGGGGGCCAAATATTTATTTTAGAAAAAGTTGAGAGAGTGTAGTGGGGGCTTCCTGTTGTGTGTGAGAGAGTTTGACAGAGAAAGGGAGTGAACGGGAGTGTGAGGGTTTTCTGTGTATTACGTATGGTGTGTTATTGTCTAAGTTTCTCTCTACGTCCTCTGTGAGATAAAACAGTCCTGCCACGTTGTACCAACACATAGCAATGCGTTTTATGATACTTGGCACACACACACAATTCAAATTGAAAATAACACCAGAGGATATTTTTAGGAGGGACACTGTAGCTGACATTGGACTAACACACATGCCAGACAAACACAGGTCAGACATTAAGTGAAGACCAGTCGATCCGCAACAGAAGTTGAAGGTGTATTTCAGGAGGATGGCTCCATCTACTGGTTAAAAGTAGCAGTACCATCAGAGAGCTCTATCAGTACCATAGAAATACTATTATAGATAAACCTCTCCTCAGGGGCTCTATCAGTACCATAGATATAGTATTATAGATAAACCTCTCCTCAGGGACTCCATCAGTACCATAGATATATTATTATAGATAAACCTCTCCTCAGGGCTCTATCAGTACCATAGATATATTATTATAGATAAACCTCTCCTCAGGGACTCCATCAGTACCATAGATATAGTATTATAGATAAACCTCTCCTCAGGGACTCCATCAGTACCATAGATATATTATTATAGATAAACCTCTCCTCAGGGACTCCATCAGTACCATAGATATATTATTATAGATAAACCTCTCCTCAGGGACTCCATCAGTACCATAGATATATTATTATAGATAAACCTCTCCTCAGGGACTCCATCAGTACCATAGATATAGTATTATAGATAAACCTCTCCTCAGGGGCTCTATCAGTACCATAGATATAGTATTATAGATAAACCTCTCCTCAGGTACTCCATCAGTACCATAGATATATTATTATAGATAAACCTCTCCTCAGGGACTCCATCAGTACCATAGATATATTATTATAGATAAACCTCTCCTCAGGTACTCCATCAGTACCATAGATATAGTATTATAGATAAACCTCTCCTCAGGGACTCCATCAGTACCATAGATATATTATTATAGATAAACCTCTCCTCAGGTACTCCATCAGTACCATAGATATATTATTATAGATAAACCTCTCCTCAGGGACTCCATCAGTACCATAGATATATTATTATAGATACACCTCTCCTCAGGTACTCCATCAGTACCATAGATATATTATTATAGATAAACCTCTCCTCAGGTACTCTATCAGTACCATAGATATATTATTATAGATACACCTCTCCTCAGGGACTCCATCAGTACCATAGATATATTATTATAGATAAACCTCTCCTCAGGGACTCCATCAGTACCATAGATATATTATTATAGATAAACCTCTCCTCAGGTACTCCATCAGTACCATAGATATATTATTATAGATAAACCTCTCCTCAGGTACTCCATCAGTACCATAGATATATTATTATAGATACACCTCTCCTCAGGGACTCCATCAGTACCATAGATATATTATTATAGATAAACCTCTCCTCAGGTACTCCATCAGTACCATAGATATATTATTATAGATAAATCTCTCCTCAGGGACCCCATCACTACCATAGATATATTATTATAGATAAACCTCTCCTCAGGGACTCCATCAGTACCATAGATATAGTATTATAGATAAACCTCTCCTCAGGTACTCCATCAGTACCATAGATATATTATTATAGATAAACCTCTCCTCAGGTACTCCATCAGTACCATAGATATATTATTATAGATAAACCTCTCCTCAGGGACTCCATCAGTACCATAGATATATTATTATAGATAAACCTCTCCTCAGGGACTCCATCAGTACCATAGATATATTATTATAGATAAACCTCTCCTCAGGGACTCCATCAGTACCATAGATATATTATTATAGATAAACCTCTCCTCAGGGACTCCATCAGTACCATAGATATATTATTATAGATACACCTCTCCTCAGGGACTCCATCAGTACCATAGATATATTATTATAGATAAACCTCTCCTCAGGGACTCCCAGATGTTTCAGCGTGTTGTTATAGCCCTGAACTATCTCACCTGATTCACCTGGTCTAAAAGAGTTACACCTGGAAAAAAAGGGTTCTACCTGGAACCAAAAATGGTTCTTCTACGGGGACAGCCGAAGAACCAGCTGGTCCTGATGATGTTATGTCTGGAGACAGACAGAGAACCAGCTGGTCCTGTTGATGTTATGTCTGGAGACAGAGAACCAGCTGGTCCTGATGATGTTATGTCTGGAGACAGACAGAGAACCAGCTGGTCCTGTTGATGTTATGTCTGGAGACAGACAGAGAACCAGCTGGTCCTGTTGATGTTATATCTGGAGAAAGAGAACCAGCTGGTCCTGTTGATGTTATATCTGGAGAAAGAGAACCAGCTGGTCCTGATGATGTTATGTCTGGAGACAGACAGAGAACCAGCTGGTCCTGATGATGTTATGTCTGGAGACAGAGAACCAGCTGGTCCTGTTGATGTTATATCTGGAGAAAGAGAACCAGCTGGTCCTGTTGATGTTATATCTGGAGAAAGAGAACCAGCTGGTCCTGATGATGTTATGTCTGGAGACAGACAGAGAACCAGCTGGTCCTGATGATGTTATGTCTGGAGACAGAGAACAAGCTGGTCCTGTTGATGTTATGTCTGGAGACAGAGAACCAGCTGGTCCTGTTGATGTTATGTCTGGAGACAGAGAACCAGCTGGTCCTGTTGATGTTATGTCTGAAGACAGAGAACCAGCTGGTCCTGTTGATGTTATGTCTGGAGACAGAGAACCAGCTGGTCCTGTTGATGTTATGTCTGGAGACAGAGAACCACCTGGTCCTGTTGATGTTATGTCTGGAGACAGAGAACCAGCTGGTCCTGTTGATGTTATGTCTGGAGACAGAGAACCAGCTGGTCCTGATGATGTTATGTCTGGAGACAGAGAACCAGCTGGTCCTGTTGATGTTATGTCTGGAGACAGAGAACCAGCTGGTCCTGATGATGTTATGTCTGGGTCCAGACAGAGAACCACCTGGTGCTGTTGACATGACAACCAGATGATGTCACCCTATTCCCTAGAGTCCCAGGTCAAAAGCAGAACACTAAGTAGTTTATAGGGCACCATTTAGGATGCAGAACTGGGACCCAGTAGTGTATAGGGCACCATTTAGGATGCAGGACTGGGACCCAGTAGTGTATAGGGCACCATTTAGGATGC
>NW_024607931.1:32500-35000 GCF_018296145.1 Oncorhynchus tshawytscha
GAGTTGAGGAGAAGGAAAGAGACATGCTGTTAGGGTGAGCTAATGGAGTTGAGGAGAAGGAAAGAGACATGCTGTTAGGGTGAGCTAATGGAGGTGAGGAGAAGGAAAGAGACATGCTGTCAGGATGAGCTAATGGAGTTGAGGAGAAGGAAAGAGACATGCTGTTAGGGTGAGCTAATGGAGTTGAGGAGAAGGAAGGAGACATGCTGTTAGGATGAGCTAATGGAGTTGAGGAGAAGGAAAGAGACATGCTGTTAGGATGAGCTAATGGAGTTGAGGAGAAAGAAAGAGACATGCTGTCAGGATGAGCTAATGGAGTTGAGGAGAAGGAAAGAGACATGCTGGACAGACAAGTACCATGACCTTACAGTAGTAGGTCTACAGTACTATGGCCTTACAGTAGTAGGTCTACAGTACCATGACCTTACAATAGTAGGTGTACAGTACCATGACCTTACAGTAGTAGGTGTACAGTACCATAACCTTATAGTAGTAGGTGTACAGTACCATGACCTTACAGTAGTAGGTCTACAGTACCATGACCTTACAGTAGTAGGTGTACAGTACCATGACCTTACAGTAGTAGGTGTACAGTACCATGACCTTACAGTAGTAGGTCTACAGTACCATGACCTTATAGTAGTAGGTGTACAGTACCATGACCTTACAGTAGTAGGTGTACAGTACTATGGCAACAGAGGTCAAGCACCTAATCGGGAATTAGTTTAGTCTTCAAAATTACGGTAAGGTTATACATTGTAGCGAGCTTAACAATATTGCAACATAAAGAAACCATTCAAGTAGAGGTTTAGGTGGACTTAAAACTAGTAGAGGTTTAGGTAGACTTAAAACTAATAGAGGTTTAGGTAGACTTAAAACGAGTAGAGGTTTAGGTAGACTTAAAACTAGTAGAGGTTTAGGTAGACTTAAAACGAGTAGAGGTTTAGGTAGACTTAAAACAAGTAGAGGTTTAGGTAGACTTAAAACTAGTAGAGGTTTAGGTAGACTTAAAACTAATAGAGGTTTAGGTAGACTTAAAACTAGTAGAGGTTTAGGTAGACTTAAAACTAATAGAGGTTTAGGTGGACTTAAAACTAGTAGAGGTTTTGGTAGACTTAAAACTAATAGAGGTTTAGGTGGACTTAAAACTAGTAGAGGTTTAGGTAGACTTAAAACTAATAGAGGTTTAGGTAGACTTAAAACAAGTAGAGGTTTAGGTAGACTTAAAACGAGTAGAGGTTTAGGTAGACTTAAAACTAATAGAGGTTTAGGTGGACTTAAAACTAGTAGAGGTTTAGGTAGACTTAAAACTAATAGAGGTTTAGGTGGACTTAAAACTAGTAGAGGTTTAGGTGGACTTAAAACTAATAGAGGTTTAGGTGGACTTAAAACTAGTAGAGGTTTAGGTGGACTTAAAACTAATAGAGGTTTAGGTGGACTTAAAACGAGTAGAGGTTTAGATGGACTTAAAACTAGTAGAGGTTTAGGTAGACTTAAAACTAGTAGAGGTTTAGGTAGACTTAAAACTAGTAGAGGTTTAGATGGACTTAAAACTAGTAGAGGTTTAGGTGGACTTAAAACAGTGAGTAAGGAAGACTGTCTTCCCTCTACTGTACAGTATGTAGGTTACAAGGCTGAGCTTGTTTGAGAGCAGCACTTCCTTCTAACTGTGCAATGTTACGCAAACACTGTCAACTCCATTCCACTTTACACTGCTTCAAACACACTTAAAGGGATAGTGTGAGGGATAATGCTAGCTGTACCTGTAGACTTTTCAGTCATTTACGCTAACGCTAGTTAGCAATGGCTCGCAGAATTACCTTAAAGGTCCTTCAACCTGCACGCAGAGACATTGACATGGTATCCATGAGTTCGTCTGACTCTGGGTAAGTAGAAAAGGGTTTGCCAGAATCTCGCACTATCCCTTTAAATACACATCCCTTGCCGGGTAGTGAAACAGAAACACAGTGGAGGTGACAGCTGCTGGCGTTTACAGACCTGAATTTACAGTCATAATCAATTCCATAATCCATCGTCAGAAAATATGATTACAATGAGCAGTAACCGCAGACCAGGAACTAATCTGGACCCTACACAGATGGTCTACAGCTTTATGTAACCACAGGCCAGGAACTAATCTGGACCCTACGAAGATGGTCTACAGCTTTATGTAACCGCAGGCCAGGAACTAATCTGGACCCTACGCAGATGGTCTACAGCTTTATGTAACCACAGGCCAGGAACTAATCTGGACCCTACGCAGATGGTCTACAGCTTTATGTAACCACAGGCCAGGAACTAATCTGGACCCTACGCAGATGGTCTACAGCTTTATGTAACCGGAACTAATCTGGACCCTACGCAGATGGTCTACAGCTTTATGTAACTGGAACTAATCTGGACCCTACGCAGATGGTCTACAGCTTTATGTAACCACAGGCCAGGAACTAATCTGGACCCTACGCAGATGGTCTACAGCTTTATGTAACCGCAGACCAGG
>NW_024607931.1:40000-42477 GCF_018296145.1 Oncorhynchus tshawytscha
CTGTCTCTCTCTTGTTTTCTACTGTCTCTCTCTTGTTTTCTACTGTCTCTCTCTTGTTTCTACTGTCTCTCTTGTTTTCTACTGTCTCTCTCTTGTTTCTACTGTCTCTCTTGTTTTCTACTGTCTCTCTTGTTTTTCTACTGTCTCTCTCTTGTTTTTCTACTGTCTCTCTCTTGTGTTTTCTACTGTCTCTCTCTTGTTTCTACTGTCTCTCTTGTTTTCTACTGTCTCTCTCTTGTTTTCTACTGTCTCTCTCTTGTGTTTCTACTGTCTCTCTCTTGTGTTTCTACTGTCTCTCTTGTTTTCTACTGTCTCTCTCTTGTGTTTCTACTGTCTCTCTCTTGTGTTTCTACTGTCTCTCTCTTGTTTTCTACTGTCTCTCTCTTGTGTTTCTACTGTCTCTCTCTTGTGTTTCTACTGTCTCTCTTGTTTTCTACTGTCTTCTCTTGTGTTTCTACTGTCTCTCTCTTGTGTTTCTACTGTCTCTCTTGTGTTTCTACTGTCTCTCTCTTGTGTTTCTACTGTCTCTCTCTTGTGTTTCTACTGTCTCTCTCTTGTGTTTTCTACTGTCTCTCTCTTGTGTTTCTACTGTCTCTCTCTTGTGTTTCTACTGTCTCTCTCTTGTGTTTCTACTGTCTCTCTTGTTTCTCTACTGTCTCTCTTGTCTCTTGTGTTTCTACTGTCTCTCTTGTCTCTTGTTTCTCTACTGTCTCTCTTGTCTCTTGTGTTTCTACTGTCTCTCTTGTTTCTCTACTGTCTCTCTTGTCTCTTGTGTTTCTACTGTCTCTCTTGTCTCTTGTGTTTCTACTGTCTCTCTTGTCTCTTGTGTTTCTACTGTCTCTCTCTTGTGTTTCTACTGTCTCTCTTGTTTTCTCCTGACTCTCTTGTCTCTTGTGTTTCTACTGTCTCTCTTGTGTCTACTGTGCCTCTTGTTTTTCTACTGTGTCTCTATTGTGATGTTATCGAACTGTAATTAATTATTCGTAGTAATAACTAATGGTGCTTAGTTGTGGCCCATCAATGTGTGGTACATGGACTATGATGTGGTGATATTAACCCATATTTTGTTTGCTTTTAAGTTCTCTCCAAATGAAACACCTCATCATAAACAATATAACATTTTATACATTTTCCTTACTTGTTTGAAAGACAATAAACCAAAATAGTAGATTTATACCAACCCAGCCTTTTCCAGCAGAGAGACTGGCGAGAGTCAGGCAACACGATACTTTGTACTAGCTAGTCAACTACTACTATTTATATTTTACTGTTGGCATTTCTCTCCCAAGCCAACAAAGACCCAGGTTCCAACCCAGCTCAACCACTAGTCAAATCAAATCAAATAAAATGTATTTATAAAGCCCTTCGTACATCAGCTGATGTCTCAAAGTGCTGTACAGAAACCCAGCCTAAAACCCCAAACAGCAAGCAATGCAGGTGTAGAAGCACGGTGGCTAGGAAAAACTCCTAGAAAGGCCAGAACCTAGGAAGAAACGGAAGAATGTCTTCACTATTATTCTACACTGTAGAACATAGTCAAAATAAAGAAAAACCCTTGAATGAGTAGGTGTGTCCAAACATTTGACTGGTACTGTATATTATAAAGTACATTTATACATGTCAAATATATGTGTATTTCCCTATGCAGACCTGTCCACGTCCACCTTGCCCTTTATGGAAGTAACCCTCCAAGAGGCACCAGAGATTTCCTCCGGAACCAGAGCAGGAGGAGGTGCTCCCAGAGGGTGCTACGCCCAGCCTGAAGAAGGTGGAGGACGCCGTGCAGGAGGCCTCGGAGCTGGCCGAGGAGCCGGGGGTCGAGGAGGTGCTGAAGGAGCTGGTAGAGAGGGTGGTGGAGGCCGCTATGGGAGAAGTGCTGGAAGGAGGTACAAGGGAAGGGGAAGGAGGAGCTGGTTGAAGTAGAGGATGGAGTGGAGGAGGAGTTTGGAGGAGGAGGAGGAGGAGGAGGGGAGCAGGAGATGGTGGAGGTAGAGGAGGAAGGAGAGGTGGTGGAGCAAGGAGAACAGGAGGATGCCTTGACTGAAGTGGTGGAAGAGGAGGTGGAGGTTGGAGGAGTAGGGAGGCCACTGAAGCTGTGTCTGTAGAGGAGGAGGCGGGGAGAGAGGAGGTGGAGGTTGGAGGAGTAGGGGAGGCCACTGAAGCTGTGTCTGTAGAGGAGGAGGCGGGGAGAGAGGAGGTGCTGGGAGAGACAGCAGCTGAGCCTGAGGAGGAGAGTATAGCAGAGGAGGTGGAAGATCAACTAGTGGAGGCCCCTGTTTTTCCCCTCACTGAGGGAAAGGTTGTGCAGGATACTACCTTCCTAGAAAAGGAGGAGGAGGAGGGAGGAAGAGAGGTAGACGTAGAGGAGACGGAGCGAGAGGAGGAGGAGGCAACGGGAGAGGAGGAGGCGATAGAGGAGAAATTAGCAGCCGAAATGGTGGAGGAGGACAAGGGAGCAATACGTAACTGAACGAAGT
>NW_024607932.1:5000-40000 GCF_018296145.1 Oncorhynchus tshawytscha
TTGTCCTCAACCTCCCTCCCTTGTCCTCAGCCTCCCATCCCTTGTCCTCAGCCTCCCTCCCTTGTCCTCAGCCTCCCTCCCTTGTCCTCAGCCTCCCTGTTTTCAGCCTCCCTCCCTTGTCCCAGCCTCCCTCCCTTGTCCTCAACCTCCCTCCCTTGTCCTCAACCTCCCTCCCTTGTCCTGGGCCAACCTCCCTCCCTTGTCCTCAACCTCCCTCCCTTGAACTCTTCACCCTCCCTCCCTTGTCCTCAGCCTCCCTCCTTGTCCTCAACCTCCCTCCCTCCCTTGTCCTCAGCCTCCCTCCCTTGTCCTCAACCTCCCTCTCTCCCTTGTCCTCAGCCTCCCTCCCTTGTCCTCAACCTCCCAAGTTAAAGTTCAAACAATTGCAGAAATCTAAACTCTCCAATATCACCAACCACCAACAACACGCCAATGACACCCTGACTGTGCGAAACATTAAGAACAGCTGCTCTTTCCATGACACAGACTGACCAGGTGAATCCAGGTGAAAGATATGATCCCTTATTGATGTCACTTTGTTAAATCCACTTCAATCAGTGTAGATGAAGGGGAGGAGACGGGTTAAAGAAGGATTTTTAAGCCTTTAGCCAATCAGAGACATGGATTGTGTCTGTGTGTGTCATTCAGAGGGTGAATGGGCAAGAAACAAGATTTAAGTGCGTCAAGAACTGCAACGCTGCTGTCTCTTTTTTTTTTTCACACTCACCAGTTTCAACACCAAAAAGACATCCAGTCAACTTGACACCACTGTGGGAAGCATTGGAGTCAACTTGGGCCAGCATCCCTGTGGAAGCATTGGAGTCAACATGGGCCAGCATCCCTGTGGGAAGCATTGGAGTCAACATGGGCCAGCATCCCTGTGGAAGCATTTGAGTCAACATGGGCCAGCATCCCTGTGGAAGCATTGGAGTCAACATGGGCCAGCATCCCTGTGGAAGCATTGGAGTCAACATGGGCCAGCATCCCTGTGGAAGCATTGGAGTCAACATGGGCCAGCATCCCTGTGGAAGCATTGGAGTCAACATGGGCCAGCATCCCTGTGGAACTCTTCAAACACCTTATTATAGAGTCCCATGCCCCGATGAACTGAGGCTGTTCTGAGGGCAAAAGGGGGTGCAACTCAATACTAGGAAGGTGTTCCTAATGTTTTGTACGCTGAGTATCGCGAGCGATATGTTTGGAACGTCAAATAACAATCAAATCGTAGTATAGATGAATAATGTATGTAGAACCTTGACAAGGGACATGTGGTGTAGCCACATAAGTACCGCGTTGATGCGGTATGGTGAGGTCCCTGGTAATACCCAGCCATACTGTGTGTGTGGTGGAGGGGGTCTCAGTAGGTCTGAGTCTCTGTGCTGTAATAGAGGGTCATTAAAGATGTGAAGAAGTGGGAGATGAGCAGCAGATTAAGCCTGGATCAAGTGGTTAAGGCCACACTGGTACACAAGGCCTCAGTTTAGGGCATCTCATGTCTCCTAACTCTGATGCTAAGACGCACTAATCTGCTCCCCAGGCAGAGCTCTGTTTTTTCTCTCTCCTTCTCTGAGTCTCTCTTTTATTATTTCTCTCTTTACCTCTCTCTTTCTCTCTCTCTCTCTTTTATTATCGCTCTCTTTCTCTGTCTCTCTCTTTTATTATCTCTCTCTTTCTCTCTCATCCCCTTTCATTATTTCTCTCTTTCTCTTTACCTCTCTCTCTGAGTCTCTCTGTCTCTTTACCTCTTTCTCTGAGTATCTCTCTCTACCTCTTTCTCTGAGTCTCTCTCTCTCTACCTCTTTCTCTGTCTCTCTCTCTCTACCTCTTTCTCTGAGTCTCTCTCTTTACCTCTGTCTCTCTCTACCTCTTTCTCTGAGTCTCTCTCTCTCTTTACCTCTTTCTCTGAGTATCTCTCTCTACCTCTTTCTCTGTCTCTCTCTCTACCTCTTTCTCTGAGTCTCTCTCTCTCTCTTTACCTCTTTCTCTGAGTATCCCTCTCTCTTTTTACCTCTTTCTGAAGGTCTCTCTCTTTCACTATATTTGCTCTTTATTTATTTCTCTTTCACTCCCTCATCTGTCTCTGTCCCAGGCTGTGTCTCTGTGCAGCGTCTCTGTGCAGTGTCCCAGTCTCCATCTGTCTCTGTCCCAGGATGTGTCTCTGTGCAGCGTCTCTGTGCAGTGTCCCAGGCTGTGTCACTGTCCCAGGCAGTGTCTCTGTGCAGTGTCTCTGTGCAGTGTCCCAGGCTGTGTCACTGTCCCAGGCAGTGTCTCTGTGCAGCGTCTCTGTGCAGTGTCCCAGGCTGTGTCTCTGTGCAGTGTCCCAGGCTCTATCTGTCTCTGTCCCAGGCTGTGTTTGTGTGCAGCGTCTCTGTGCAGTGTCCCAGGCTGTGTCTCTGTGCAGTGTCCCAGGCTCTATCTGTCTCTGTCCCAGGCTGTGTTTGTGTGCAGCGTCCCTGTGCAGCGTCCCAGCCTCTAGTGTTGAATCATCTCTTTGTCTCTGACCTAATGAACTCTCTCTGTATTTAGTCTCGTGCTTCATTCTCCCTGTGAGGCCGCCACACACACACACACACACACACACACACACACACACACACACACCCTGATCTGTTCTCAGTGAAGGTTACACACAACACTGTGACTTCTCTGACTGCTGTAGCTTCTTGTTTAGTCTCCAGAACCACTCTGTTTTCCCCTCAGCTTGTCTGAGCATTGTGTTAAAGGAATGCTGCTGTACTGTAGCATGGAGGCTGAGCGGCCTATAGGCTGTTGCCATAGAAATAGTACTATAGACCCATTGACTTGAATGGGATTTCCTGTTCTACTGATTTAGATTTCTTCTTGGCTTCTGCTGCTAGCGTTGTTACACGGGCCCCTTTCTACATTATCACATGGTCATGAGTTCACTCCTTTCTACATTATCTCATGGGCATCGGTTCACTCATTTCTACATTATCACATGGTCATGAGTTCACTCGTTTCTACATTATCCCGGGGTCATTATCTCACCTGATCCTGCTGTTAGTTCACCCATTCCTACATTATCCCAGGTTGATGAGTTCACCTGATCCTGCTGTTAGTTCACCCATTCCTACATTATCTCAGGTTGATGAGTTCACCTGATCCTGCTGTTAGTTCACCTGATTCTCCTGTTAGTTCACCCATTCCTACATTATCTCAGGTTGATGAGTTCACCTGATCCTGCTGTTAGTTCACCCATTCCTACATTATCTCAGGTTGATGAGTTCACCTGGTCCTGCTGTTAGTTCACCTGATTCTCCTGTTAGTTCACCCATTCCTACATTATCTCAGGTGGATGAGTTCACCTGATCCTGCTGTTAGTTCACCTGTCCAGACTGGTAGACAGCCAGTTGACAGCCTGGTGTGATGTTCAATAGGCATAACACTGCGGTTTCATATCAGATTAAATTCTATCGGGTCGTATTTTTCCAGATGTAATCACAGGTGCAACAGCAATGCTTTGGATTCCTAGTTCCATTCAGTACTGCATTGCCAAACCAACAGAAGTGGCTGAACTGTTAAGGCTATGGTTAGTGTGGTGAGGTCTGCTGTGTGTTGTGTCCCTGGGTGACATTTCAGCTCTTCCAGTAGCTCAGAAACTCCTCTGTTACTGTGGTGAGGTCTGCTGTGTGTTGTGTCCCTGGGTGACATTTCAGCTCTTCCAGTAGCTCAGAAACTCCCCTGTTAGTGTGGTGAGGTCTGCTGTGTGTTGTGTCCCTGGGTGACATTTCAGCTCTTCCAGTAGCTCAGAAACTCCCCTGTTAGTGTGGTGAGATCTGCTGTGTGTTGTGTCCCTGGGTGACATTTCAGCTCTTCCAGTAGCTCAGAAACTCCCCTGTTAGTGTGGTGAGGTCTGCTGTGTGTTGTCCCTGGGTGACATTTCAGCTCTTCCAGTAGCTCAGAAACTCCCTGTTAGTGTGGTGAGATCTGCTGTGTGTTGTGTCCCTGGGTGACATTTCAGCTCTTCCAGTAGCTCAGAAACTCCCCTGTTAGTGTGGTGAGGTCTGCTGTGTGTTGTCCCTGGGTGACATTTCAGCTCTTCCAGTAGCTCAGAAACTCCCCTGTTAGTGTGGTGAGATCTGCTGTGTGTTGTGTCCCTGGGTGACATTTCAGCTCTTCCAGTAGCTCAGAAACTCCCCTGTTAGTGTGGTGAGGTCTGCTGTGTGTTGTGTCCCTGGGTGACATTTCAGCTCTTCCAGTAGCTCAGAAACTCCCCTGTTAGTGTGGTGAGGTCTGCTGTGTGTTGTGTCCCTGGGTGACATTTCAGCTCTTCCAGTAGCTCAGAAACTCCCCTGTTAGTGTGGTGAGGTCTGCTGTGTGTTGTGTCCCTGGGTGACATTTCAGCTCTTCCAGTAGCTCAGAAACTCCCCTGTTAGTGTGGTGAGGTCTGCTGTGTGTTGTGTCCCTGGGTGACATTTCAGCTCTTCCAGTAGCTCAGAAACTCCCCTGTTAGTGTGGTGAGGTCTGCTGTATGTTGTGTCCCTGGGTGACATTTCAGCTCTTCCAGTAGCTCAGAAACTCCTCTGTTACTGTGGTGAGGTCTGCTGTGTGTTGTGTCCCTGGGTGACATTTCAGCTCTTCCAGTAGCTCAGAAACTCCCCTGTTAGTGTGGTGAGGTCTGCTGTGTGTTGTCCCTGGGTGACATTTCAGCTCTTCCAGTAGCTCAGAAACTCCCCTGTGTGTTTCTCACACTTAGCATCCCTCTTTGACTCGTAAACTATTTCTCAAATGGACCCTTGATGCCGTTCAGACTTAAAACTCAACATTGTTTGCTGTTTAGTTTGTTTTATTCCTGCAGTGGGAGTCGTCCCAGAGGTGTTCGCCTGTTTTCTCCCACTTTGACTTTGAGGAGCCTCTTATAAAAGGACTTAATTGTTTTCTACTTTGTGTGCTGGTTTCAATATTCACTCGACCCTCCTTGTCCTGGTTGACACAAACAATACAATGATTTCCTGCAACTTCTCTTCAAGTTCAAACCACTTAAAAAAAAAAAAAATTTAATCAATGTCTGTAAATAAAAAGCTTTAAAACACAATACGTGGCCATAGATTCAGCTGCTTTCCAATTAATGGAGAATAAATGCTTTAGTTGTAAAATGCAGATCACAGGCTTAGTGTTTAGGCCCTTAGTGCTTTCCTTCCTCTGCTCATAGGGAAGCAGACATGGGTTCAAACACTATTTGACATCGTTCAAATCCTTTCAGCCCAGAATGCCTCACTCTCCCTTGAATGTGAGACGGGCATTGGTTTACAGTTCTGGGACTGTTTTATTGGTTTCGGCTTAATTAAACACCAATAAATTATTTGAAATACATTTCAAATCGTATTTGAAGCTAGGAGTGTTCTGTCTGGAGGCAGCAGCTCCTAGGAGTGTCCTCTTGGGTGTGTGTCTGCCAGTGAGGGGGTCAGCAGCTCCTAGGAGTGTCCTCTTGGGTGTGTGTCTGCCAGTGAGGGGGCAGCAGCTCCTAGGAGTGTCCTCTTGGGTGTGTGTCTGCCAGTGAGGGGGCAGCAGCTCCTAGGAGTGTCCTCTTGGGTGTGTGTCTGCCAGTGAGTGTCCTCTTGGGTGGGGGTGAGGGGGCAGCAGCTCCTAGGAGTGTCCTCTTGGGTGTGTGTCTGCCAGTGAGTGAGGGGGCAGCAGCTCCTAGGAGTGTCCTCTTGGGTGTGTGTCTGCCAGTGAGGGGGCAGCAGCTCCTAGGAGTGTCCTCTTGGGTGTGTGTCTGCCAGTGAGGGGGCAGCAGCTCCTAGGAGTGTCCTCTTGGGTGTGTGTCTGCCAGTGAGGAGTGTCCTCTTGGGGGGGCAGCAGCTCCTAGGAGTGTCCTCTTGGGTGTGTGTCTGCCAGTGAGGGGGCAGCAGCTCCTAGGAGTGTCCTCTTGGGTGTGTGTCTGCCAGTGAGGGGGCAGCAGCTCCTAGGAGTGTCCTCTTGGGTGTGTGTCTGCCAGTGAGGGGGCAGCAGCTCAGTGTCCTCTTGGGTGTGTGTCTGCCAGTGAGGGGGGAGTGTCCTCTTGGGTGTGTGTCTGCCAGTGAGGGGGGCAGCAGCTCCTAGGAGTGTCCTCTTGGGTGTGTGTCTGCCAGTGAGGGGGCAGCAGCTGCTATCAGGGGGACCCAGTGCTATTGTCTCTCCATCATCTGCAGTGTTGACGGGGATAACAAAGAGGTGTGTGTGTGTGTGTGTGTAACAGAGGTAAAGCTGTGTGCTGTTGCACCAGAGGCCTTCCCTGCCTCTGAGCCATAACGATGTAGTACATTGTCCTGTGTGTGTGTGTGTGTGTGTGTGTGTGTGTGTGTGTGTGTGTGTGTGTGTGTGTGTGTGTGTGTAACAGTGTGCTGTGTGCTGTTGTGGGTGTGTGTGTGTGTGTGTGTGTGTCGTAATGATGAAGTATGTTGTTCTCGTACACCTTCATGTGTAATTAATGTTTGAGGAGAGAGTCACACGGCAACACAGCAAAGGCATCCAGACGACAGGTTACAGTCGCTAAGAAATCAGAAATGGGTTACTGCAGGTGTCTAGAGAGGAGGGGGGGGGGGCGTCTCTCGTTTGGAGAAGTAGGGGGGCGCCTCTCGTTTGGAGAAGTAGGGGGCTCTCGTTTGGAGAAGTAAGTCTACATTACTGAACAATAATACAATGAAATCCCAAGCTGCTCCTCTCCACGGTCTCTAGTCACGTCTTTAAAATAACAATAATACTGGTGTTGAAAGTTCATTCAGTGAGATTCTGGTTCTGTTGGCCTGGTTCTGTTGGCCTGGTTCTGTTGGCCTGGTACTGTTGGCCTTCTGTTGGCCTGGTTCTGTTGGCCTGGTTCTGTTGGCCTGGTTCTGTTGGGCTGTTGGCCTGGTACTGTTGGCCTGGTACTGTTGGCCTGGTTCTGTTGGCCTGGTACTGTTGGCCTGGTTCTGTTGGCCTGGTTCTGTTGGCCTGGTTCTGTTGGCCTGGTACTGTTGGCCTGGTACTGTTGGCCTGGTACTGTTTGAAACCAGTGTGGTTGTGATGAGCCTGAGATGCTCCTGTCAGAGTGGTTGGAATGTCACGTGAGGTACTCAGTCAGGGGGGGAGAGAGATAGGGAGGGAGGGAGAGAGAGAGAGAGAAAGAGGGAGAGAAAGAAAGAGGGAGAGAGAGGGAGGTAGAGAGAGAAAGATCGAGAGAGGGAAAGAGAGAGAGGTTGGGATGTCCCGTGAGGTAGTCAGTCAGAGGGAGAGACAGAGACATGAGAGAGAGACAGGTTGGGATGTCCCGTGAGGTAGTCAGTCAGAGGGAGAGACAGAGACATGAGAGAGAGACAGGTTGGGATGTCCCGTGAGGTAGTCAGTCAGAGGGAGAGACAGAGACATGAGAGAGAGAGAGGTTGGCAGCTCTCCTGTCTGTCAGCGAGGATGGATGAAGTGTAGAGAGATGGTTGACAGACACTAACAGCTCCTCTGCTTCAGGCGACCCTGCTGCTACTACACAAACTAGCTGCGTCTGAAAACAAGTGCTCCACTTTTTCTGACACGTTTCTCTGTCAGTAACCAACATCACACAGCTACCACAGTAATAAATAATGAACCACCTTGCGTATGTTTAAGTCTTAGATCACGTTAGAAGTGTGAAACTTTTTCCTGGGTACTTTTTTCATATTACTGCCTCACTGTAATTCACTCAACAAAGATCATTTTTCCCTGGTAGGATTTCATCTATTGTAGCTCTGTCTAGTGGTAATGTAGACGTTGTCAGGACAACAACCTACAGTACATGTAGTAATGTAGACGTCAGGACAACAAACTACAGTAAATGTAGTAATGTAGATGTTGTCAGGACAACACACTACAGTACATGTAGTAATGTAGATGTTGCCAGGACAACAAATACAGTACATGTAGTAATGTAGACGTTGTCAGGACAACAAATACAGTAAATGTAGTAATGTAGACGTTGTCAGGACAACAAATACAGTAAATGTAGTAATGTAGACGTTGTCAGGACAACAACCTACAGTACATGTAGTAATGTAGATGTTGTCAGGACACCAAACTACAGTAAATGTAGTAATGTAGACGTTGTCAGGACAACAAATACAGTAAATGTAGTAATGTAGTCGTTGTCAGGACAACAAATACAGTAAATGTAGTATGTTTTCTTGCATATACATTTTTATTTACTATCATCTGATCCAGGGTCTGCTCCTACACTGGGCTTTATACAGTCATACATTACATTACACTATCATCTGATCCAGGGTCTGCTCCTACACTAGGCTTTATACAGTCATACATTACATTACACTATCATCTGATCCAGGGTCTGCTCCTACACTGGGCTTTATACAGTCATACATTACATTACACTATCATCTGATCCAGGGTCTGCTCCTACACTGGGCTTTATACAGTCATACATTACATTACACTATCATCTGATCCAGGGTCTGCTCCTACACTGGGCTTTATACAGTCATACATTACATTACACTATCATCTGATCCAGGGTCTGCTCCTACACTGGGCTTTATACAGTCATACATTACATTACACTATCATCTGATCCAGGGTTTGCTCCTACACTGGGCTTTATACAGTCATACATTACATTACACTATCATCTGATCCAGGGTCTGCTCTCTTCTTGGTCCTCAGGTCCTGTCAGTGTTGTGGCATAGAGACACAGCCTTCACGTCTCTTGGGAATACTAGGGGTTTGATCCACTTATAGCCACTACTGCTGGTTGATATTTCACATTTCAGATCAGAGACTCCTGGAGTAGAGGTCTGGGGACCAGGGTACTAGTCTATAAGACCAGAGTAGAGGTCTGGAGACCAGGTGAGACCAGGGTACTAGTCTATAAGACCAGAGTAGAGGTCTGGGGACCAGGGTACTAGTCTATAAGACCAGAGTAGAGGTCTGGGGACCAGGGGACCCCATGGTACTAGTCTATATGACCAGAGTAGAGGTCTGGGGACCAGGGGACACCATGGTACTAGTCTATAAGACCAGAGTAGAGGTCTGGGGACCAGAGGAGACCAGGGTACTAGTCTATATGACCAGAGTAGAGGTCTGGGGACCAGGGGAGACCAGTGTACTAGTCTATAAGACCAGAGTAGAGGTCTGGAGACCAGGGTACTAGTCTATAAGACCAGAGTAAAGGTCTGGAGACCATGGTACTAGTCTATAAGACCAGAGACCCCTGGAGTAGAGGTCTGAGAACCAGGGGAGACCAGGGTACTAGTCTATAGGACCAGAGTAGAGGTCTAGAGACCAGGGTACTAGTCTATAAGACCAGAGTAGAGGTCTGGGGACCAGGGGAGACCAGGGTACTAGTCTATATGACCAGAGTAGAGGTCTGGAGACCAGGGGAGACCAGGGTACTAGTCTATATGACCAGAGTAGAGGTCTGGAGACCAGGGGAGACCAGGGTACTAGTCTATATGACCAGAGTAGAGGTCTGGAGACCAGGGGAGACCAGGGTACTAGTCTATATGACCAGAGTAGAGGTCTGGAGACCAGGGGAGACCAGGGTACTAGTCTATAAGACCAGAGTAGAGGTCTGGAGACCAGGGTACTAGTCTACAAGACCAGAGTAGAGGTCTGGGGACCAGAGGAGACCAGGGTACTAGTCTATAAGACCAGAGTAGAGGTCTGGGGACCAGGGTACTAGTCTATAAGACCAGAGACCCCTGGAGTAGAGGTCTGGGGACCAGGGGAGACCAGGGTACTAGTCTATAAGACCAGAGACCCCTGGAGTAGAGGCAGGACCTCTGAGCTCTGTTGGTTGGAGGGGTAGAGAGAGGAGGTTGCAGGCCAGAGGGGGAGTAGGGGTGTTGAGAGGGGGCTGTGGAGAAACACGAGGAAGGAGGAGAGTAGACTCTTCCTGAAGCCAGACCCACAGATTTCTGGTTACAGCCACCCTCTGACAGGGGGTTAAATGGGGGAGACAGGATGATGGGAGAGTGGGAGAGGGCCCCATCTGTTCTCTCTGAGGCCAGGTCATGTTAAGCTGCCATCTTTAATGCCCATTCTAATCAGGGAAAGTGCCGGAGATCTCCTTTCAAAGACATCCGTTCACCTCAAATCTGACTGGACCACCACAGCATTATTAGTACTAGTCTTCAGACTAAATCTCTCTCTTCTCTCTCTCTCTCTCTCTCTCTCTCTCTCTCTCTCTCTCTCTCTCTCTCTCTCTCTCTCTCTCCCTCTTGCTCTCTCCCTCTTGCTCTCTCTCTCTTGCTCTCTCTCTCTCTGGCTCTCTCTTGCTCTCTCTCTCTTGCTCTCTCTCTCGCTCTCTCTCTCTCTCTCTCACGCTCTCTCTCTCGCTCTCTCTCTCTCTCTCTCTCTCTCTCTCACGCTCTCTCTCTCTCTCTCACGCTCTCTCTCTCACTCTCTCAGGCTCTCTCTCTCTCTCTCACGCTCTCTCTCTCTCTCTCTCAGGCTCTCTCTCTCTCGGGCTCTCTCTCTCGCTCTCTCTCTCTCTCTCTCTCTCTCTCTCTCTCTCTCTCTCTCTCTCTCTCCGGCTCTCTCTCTCTCTCTCGCGCTCTATCTCTGTCTCTCTCTCATCTTTTTTGAGAGCTATTATAAGTGCAGGATTGCAGCACTGTATAAAAACACTCTTAGTCTGTGTGTGAATAGTGGTTTATTCTTAGTAACATATCAATCAAATTTATTTATAAAACTCTTCTTACATCAGCCGATGTCGCAAAGTGCTGTACAGAAACCCAGCCTAAAACAGCAAGTGATGTAGAAGCACAGTGGCTAGGAAAAACTCCCTAGAAAGGCCAAAACCTAGGAAAACACCTAGAGAGGAACCAGGCTTTGAGGGGAGCCAGTCCTCTTCTAGCTGTGCCGGGTGGAGATTATAACAGAACATGGCCAAGATGTTCAAATGTTCATAGATGACCAGCTAGGTCAGATAATAATAATCACAGTGGTTGTCGAGGGTGCAACAGGGCAGCACCTCAGGAGTATATCAGTTGGCTTTTCATAGCCGAACATTCACAGTTAGAGACGACAGGTGCGGTAGAGAGAGTTAAAAACAGCAGGTCTGAGACAGGTAGCACATCCGGTGAACAGGTCAGGGTTCCATAGCCGCAGGCAGAACAGTTGAAACTGGAGCAGCAGCCCGACTAGGTGGACTGGGAACAGCAAGGAGTCATCAGGCCAGGTAGTCTTGAGGCGTGGTCCCAGGGCTCAGGGTCTCCTGGAGGGGAGGGAGAGAGAGATAATTACTTAAATTCATACAGGACACTGGATAAGACAGGAGAAATACTCCAGATATAACAGACTGACCCTAGCCCCCCGACACATAAACTACTGCAGCATGAATACTGGAGGCTGAAACAGGAGGGGTCGGGAGACACTATGGCCCCGTCCGACGATACCCCGGACAGGGCCAAACAGGCAGGATATAACCCCACCCACTTTGCCAAAGCACAGCCCCCACACCACTAGAGGGATATCTTCAACCACCAACTTACTATCCTGAGACAAGGCTGAGTATAGCCCACAAACATCTTCCATACGGCACGAACCCGAGGGGGGACGCCAACCCGGACAGGAAGATCACGTCAGTGACTCAACCCACTCAAGTGACCCACCCCTCCTTTGGACGGCATGGAGAGCACCAGTAAGCCAGTGACTCAGCCCCCTTTATAGGGTTAGAGGCAGAGAATCCCAGTGGAAAGAGGGGAACCGGCCAGGCAGAGACAGCAAGGGCGGTTCGTTGCTCCAGAGCCTTTCCGTTCACCTTCCCACTCCTGGGCCAGACTACACTCAATCATATGACCCACTGAAGAGATGAGTCTTCAGTAAAGACTTAAAGGTTGAGACCGAGTTTGCGTCTCTCACATGGGTAGGCAGACCGTTCCATAAAAATGGAGCTCTATAGGAGAAAGCCCTGCCTCCAGCTGTTTGCTTAGAAATTCTAGGGACAATTAGGAGGCCTGCGTCTTGTGACCGTAGCGTACGTGTAGGTATGTACGGCAGGACCAAATCAGAGAGATAGGTAGGAGCAAGCCCATGTAATGCTTTGTAGGTTAGCAGTAAAATCTTGAAATCAGCCCTTGCTTTGACAGGAAGCCAGTGTAGAGAGGCTAGCACTGAAGTAATATGATCACATTGTGGGGTTATAGTCAGGATTCTAGCAGCTGTATTTAGCACTAACCAGAAAGTTTAGGGGGGGGGTGCTGTCCTTGAATAGATGAATGTGTTGTGCTTCTATGAGACCGAAGCCTGTATGTTATCATCTGGTCACGGATGGTCTATTTCTGCTTGTCTCATTGTTACTCTGTGAGACTAGATCATTGTTGGCATGTGACACTTCTTCATTGACAACTATAATGGTTCGGTTTGTAAATCACTATTTAGTATTTTTACTGTTGGGGGGGTTAAACAGACCCTGTTTACTCCATCCTAGTCTTCTGAACTGACAGGGGGTTTTAGACAGACCCTGTTTACTCTATCCTAGTCTTCTGAACTGACGGGGGTTTTTAGACACCCTGTTTACTCCATCCTAGTCTTCTGAACTGACAGGGGGTTTTAGACAGACCCTGTTTACTCCATCCTAGTCTTCTGAACTGACAGGGGGTTTTAGACAGACCCTGTTTACTCTATCCTAGTCTTCTGAACTGACGGGGGACAGACCCTGTTTACTCCATCCTAGTCTTCTGAACTGAGAAGGGGGTTTAGACAGACCCTGTTTACTCCATCCTAGTCTTCTGAACTGAGAGGGGTTTAGACAGACCCTGTTTACTCCATCCTAGTCTTCTGAACTGACAGGGGTTTTAGACAGACCCTGTTTACTCTATCCTAGTCTTCTGAACTGACGGGGTTTTAGACAGACCCTGTTTACTCCATCCTAGTCTTCTGAACTGAGAAGGGGGTTTAGACAGACCCTGTTAACTCCATCCTAGTCTTCTGAACTGAGAAGGGGGTTTAGACAGACCCTGTTAACTCCATCCTAGTCTTCTGAACTGACAGGGGTTTAGACAGACCCTGTTTACTCCATCCTAGTCTTCTGAACTGAGAGGGGGGTTTAGACAGACCCTGTTAACTCCATCCTAGTCTTCTGAACTGACGGGGTTTAGACAGACCCTGTTTACTCCATCCTAGTCTTCTGAACTGACGGGGGTCTAAACAGACCCTGTTTACTCCATCCTAGTCTTCTGAACTGACAGGGGGGTTTAGACAGACCCTGTTTACTCCATCCTAGTCTTCTGAACTGACAGGGGGGTTTAGACAGACCCTGTTTACTCCATCCTAGTCTTCTGAACTGACAGGGGGTTTTAGACAGACCCTGTTTACTCCATCCTAGTCTTCTGAACTGAGAGGGGGGTTTAGACAGACCCTGTTTACTCCATCCTAGTCTTCTGAACTGAGAGGGGGGTTTAGACAGACCCTGTTTACTCCATCCTAGTCTTCTGAACTGACAGGGGGTTTTAGACAGACCCTGTTTACTCCATCCTAGTCTTCTGAACTGACAGGGGTTTTAGACAGACCCTGTTTACTCCATCCTAGTCTTCTGAACTGAGAGGGGGTTTAGACAGACCCTGTTTACTCCATCCTAGTCTTCTGAACTGACAGGGGTTTAGACAGACCCTGTTTACTCTATCCTAGTCTTCTGAACTGACGGGGTTTTAGACAGACCCTGTTTACTCCATCCTAGTCTTCTGAACTGAGAAGGGGGTTTAGACAGACCCTGTTAACTCCATCCTAGTCTTCTGAACTGAGAGGGGGTTTAGACAGACCCTGTTAACTCCATCCTAGTCTTCTGAACTGACAGGGGTTTAGACAGACCCTGTTTACTCCATCCTAGTCTTCTGAACTGAGAGGGGGTTTAGACAGACCCTGTTTAACTCCATCCTAGTCTTCTGAACTGACGGGGTTTAGACAGACCCTGTTTACTCCATCCTAGTCTTCTGAACTGACGGGGGTCTAAACAGACCCTGTTTACTCCATTTGAACTGACAGGGGGTTTAGACAGACCCTGTTTACTCCATCCTAGTCTTCTGAACTGACAGGGGGGGGTTTAGAGACAGACAGACCCTGTTTACTCCATCCTAGTCTTCTGAACTGACAGGGGGTTTTAGACAGACCCTGTTTACTCCATCCTAGTCTTCTGAACTGACAGACCCTGTTTACTCCATCCTAGTCTTCTGAACTGAGAGGGGGTTTAGACAGACCCTGTTTACTCCATCCTAGTCTTCTGAACTGACGGGGGTTTTAGACAGACCCTGTTTACTCCATCCTAGTCTTCTGAACTGACAGGGGGTTTTAGACAGACCCTGTTTACTCCATCCTAGTCTTCTGAACTGAGAGGGGGGTTTAGACAGACCCTGTTTACTCCATCCTAGTCTTCTGAACTGAGAGGGGGGTTTAGACAGACCCTGTTTACTCCATCCTAGTCTTCTGAACTGAGAGGGGTTTTAGACAGACCCTGTTTACTCCATCCTAGTCTTCTGAACTGAGAGGGGGTTTAGACAGACCCTGTTTACTCCATCCTAGTCTTCTGAACTGACAGGGGTTTTAGACAGACCCTGTTTACTCCATCCTAGTCTTCTGAACTGACAGGGGTTTTAGACAGACCCTGTTTACTCCATCCTAGTCTTCTGAACTGACAGGGGTTTTAGACAGACCCTGTTTACTCCATCCTAGTCTTCTGAACTGACAGGGGGTTTTAGACAGACCCTGTTTACTCCATCCTAGTCTTCTGAACTGACAGGGGGTTTTAGACAGACCCTGTTTACTCCATCCTAGTCTTCTGAACTGACTGTGGGGTTTAGACTGTTTGTCCAGGAGTCATCCTAGTCTTTATCCCTCCCAACACGAGGCCTAATATATACCATAGAGAAATATAACTGCTTTGTTTCCACGGTTGTTTGACCATGGTCTCAAAAATCTTGCTTACAAAGTCTTCGCAATGTGAAAGAGAAATGTGTCCCTGTAAAAATATATATAAATATATATATATAAAACATTCCTACCAGCCAGCTTGAATCATTTCTGTTTCCTTCCATTTGATTGGTTCCATTTTTCCCTCTGGCTGTCTTTAAACCAATGAAAAACAGACCCGTTTCTCCCTCTCTAGAAACCTGGGTTAAGGCAAGACAACAGCAGTAGCATCATTGATCTCCTGAATCCCAGCAGCTTGGCACGTCAAGGCCAGACGCCACTACAACCAGCAGCACAGGCTTTATACAACACTGTGTCTTAGTGGTTAAGATAGGGAGGGAGGGAGAGAGAGAGCTAGGGAGGGAGGGAGGGAGAGGGAGGGAAGGAGGGAGGGAGGGAGGGAGATAGGGAGGGAAGGAGGGAGGAGAGGGAGGGAGGGAGGGAGCTAGGGAGGGAGGGAGGGAGCTAGGGAGGGAAGGAGGGAGGGAGCTAGGGAGGGAGAGAGGGAGGGAGGGAGGGAGCTAGGGAGAGAGGGAGGGAGAGAGGGAGGGAGGGAGCTAGGGAGGGAGGGAGAGAGGGAGGGAGGGAGCTAGGGAGGGAGGGAGCTAGGGAGGGAGGGAGGGAGGTAGAGAGGGAGGGAGGGAGGGGTAGAGGGAGCTAGGGAGGGAAGGAGGGAGGGAGCTAGGGAGGGAGGGAGGGAGCTAGGGAGGGAAGGAGGGAGGGAGCTAGGGAGGGAGGGAGGGAGCTAGGGAGGGAGGGAGGGAGCTAGGGAGGGAAGGAGGGAGGGAGCTAGGGAGGGAGAGAGGGAGGGAGGGAGGGAGCTAGGGAGAGAGGGAGGGAGGAGGGAGGGAGGGAGCTAGGGAGGGAGGGGAGAGGGAGGGAGGGAGCTAGGGAGGGAGGGAGCTAGGGAGGGAGGGAGGGAGCTAGGGAGGGAGGGAGGGAGGGGTAGAGGGAGCTAGGGAGGGAGGGAAGGAGGGAGCTAGGGAGGGAAGGAGGGAGCTAGGGAGGGAGGGAGGGAGGGAGGGAGGGAGGGAAGGAGGGAGCTAGGGAGGGAGGGAGGGAGCTAGGGAGGGAGGGAGGGAGGGAGGGGTGGAGGGAGGGAAGGAGGGAGCTAGGGAGAGAGGGGGAGGGAGGGAAGGAGGGAGCTAGGGAGGGAGGGAGGGAAGGAGGGAGCTAGGGAGGGAGGGAGGGAAGGAGGGAGCTAGGGAGGGAGGGAGGGGGCTAGGGGGGAGGGAGGGAAGGAGGGAGGGAGCTAGGGAGGGAGAGGGAGAGAGGGATGGAGAGATGGAGAGGGGGAGGGGGAGAGATAGGGAGGGAGGGAGAGGGAGAGAGGGATGAAGAGGGGGAGGGAGGGAGGGGGAGAGATAGGGAGGGAGGGAGGGAGGGAGAGAGAGAGGGAGGGAGAGAGAGAGATAGAGAGAGGATCTGTGTGGAGAACAGGTAATTTGATACAGCCGTTGTCTCCCTCTCCTCTCTTTCATTCTTCCAGAACTTGAAACAGCCATGATATCACCATGTCAAAGTTTTGGCACTGCCTGCTCTTGGATGTGTGTGTGAAAGAGCTGTGTGTGTGTGTGAGCTGTAGTTTGGCATAGCTGTCTGTGTGTGAGCTGTAGTTTGGCATAGCTGTGTGTGTGTGAGCTGTAGTTTGGCATAGCTTTCTGTGTGTGCTGTAGTTTGGCATAGCTGTGTGTGTGTGAGCTGTAGTTTGGCATAGCTGTCTGTGTGTGAGCTGTAGTTTGGCATAGCTGTCTGTGTGTGAGCTGTAGTTTGGCATAGCTGTGTGTGTGTGAGCTGTAGTATAGCCATAGCTGCCTGAACTCAGCCGGACACACAGCTCATCAGGGGAACAGGAAAGCTGAGAACTCAGAGAAGCCCTGAGCGTCTCAGCTAAACAGCCAGCCAGCAACAGAGGAATTCAGCCAGCAACAGAGGAATTCAGCCAGCCAGCCAGCAACAGAGGAATTCAGCCAGCCAGCCAGCAACAGAGGAATTCAGCCAGCCAGCAACAGAGGAATTCAGCCAGCCCAGCCAGCAACAGAGGAATTCAGCCAGTCAGCCAGCAACAGAGGAATTCAGCCAGCCAGCCAGCAACAGAGGAATTCAGCCAGCCAGCAACAGAGGAATTCAGCCAGCCAGCAACAGAGGAATTCAGCCAGCCAGCCAGCAACAGAGGAATTCAGCTCAGCCAGCCAGCAACAGAAGAATTCAGCCAGCAACAGAGGAATTCAGCCAGTCAGCCAGCAACAGAGGAATTCAGCCAGTCAGCCAGCAACAGAGGAATTCAGCCAGCCAGCCAGCAACAGAGGAATTCAGCCAGCCAGCCAGCAACAGAAGAATTCAGCCAGCCAGCCAGCAACAGAGGAATTCAGCCAGTCAGCCAGCAACAGAGGAATTCAGCCAGTCATCCCAGCCAGCCAGTCAGTCAGTCAGTCAGCCCAGCCAGCCAGTCATCCCAGCCAGCCAGTCAGTCAGTCAGTCAGCCCAGCCAGCCAGTCAGCCCAGTCAGCCAGCCAGTCACACCAGCCAGGAATGGAAACCTGCCATCCTGCACTGTGCTTCTCCTCTCAGATTCACTTCACAGCAAATACAACAAGCAGAAGGAGACAGACGTACGGAGAACCAGAACAATTGATCATGTCTGAAAGGAAAGCAGTTGTCCACCTCGGCACTCACATCAAAAGAGCCCTTGATGAGGGAGGGGGACAACCAACTATACCACTCCAAAGAGTGAGGGAGGGGAGGGGGGAACAACCAACTATACCACTCCAAAGAGAGTGAGGGAGGGCAGGGGGGGACAACCAACTATACCACTCCAAAGAGAGTGAGGGAGGGGGGGGGGAACAACCAACTATACCACTCCAAAGAGGGAGAGGGAGGGGAGGGGGACAACCAACTATACCACTCCAAAGGGGGGAGGGATGGGGAGGGGGGGAACAACCAACTATACCACTCCAAAGAGGGAGGGAGGGGAGGGGGACAACCAACTATACCACTCCAAAGAGGGAGAGGGGGGAGGGGGGACAACCAACTATACCACTCCAAAGAGGGGGGAGTGGAGGGGGAGAGGGGGGGGGACAACCAACTATACCACTCCAAAGAGGGAGGGGGGAACAACCAACTATACCACTCCAAAGAGGGGGGGAGTGGAGAGGGGGAACAACCAACTATACCACTCCAATGAGGGGGGAGGGGGGGGCAACCAACTATACCACTCCAAAGAGGGGGGGGAACAACCAACTATACCACTCCAAAGAGGGGGGACAACCAACTATACCACTCCAAAGGGGGAACAACCAACTATACCACTCCAAAGAGGGAAGGGGGGCGACAACCAACTTCAGTTCTCTCTCCGTATTAAACCGGGTTCCTTTTCCTCTTCAGATATGTTCTTCTCTATATTATAACGTTTAGTTAAAAGGCTATTTGGTCTCAGAATAATCTCATGAACCATATCATTGCCTGGGAGAGGCGGTGTTTGGTCGTTCGTACACCTGATCACACACCCTGCTGTTGTTGTCTTACAACACCTCTAGATCTCTTTAAAATGGTCGCCTTCAAAAAGGCTTCCTTGGCCGCTGCTTGTAACGTCTCAAGTCCTGGCGGTTCTACTGCTAAACTTCACTAGTCTGTTGAAATCAGATGTAGGTTTGTCTGAGGCGTGACCTCCTCTTCTCTCTCTCTCTCCCTCTCCAGTTGTCTGAATGCCTGTACGTACTGTAAAACCAAGCATGCCAGAGGAGACCTGGCCAGCTACCCCGTGGAGGAACTCGTGGAGAGAGCCAGACAGTCCTTCCAAGGTGAGTCTACAGCCGACCAATCACGCTGCTGCTCCAAGTACACTGACTCCTTTACCCACCTTCTTTTACTAACTACCAACTCTTTGTTGGAGATGGGGATCTAGTGGGTTGTTGGAGATGGTACCAGGGGATCTAGTGGGTTGTTGGAGATGGGGTTCTAGTGGGTTGTTGGAGATGGTACCAGGGGATCTAGTGGGTTGTTGGAGATGGGGTTCTAGTGGGTTGTTGGAGATCGTACCAGGCGGATCTAGTGGGTTGTAGGAGATGGTACCAGGGGATCTAGTGGGTTGTTGGAGATGGTACCAGGGGATCTAGTGGGTTGTTGGAGATGGGCATCTAGTGGGTTGTTGGAGCTGGGGATCTAGTGGGTTGTTGGAGATGGTACCAGGGGATCTAGTGGGTTGTAGGAGATGGTACCAGGGGATCTAGTGGGTTGTAGGATATGGTACCAGGGGATCTAGTGGGTTGTTGGAGATGGTATCAGGGGGATCTAGTGGGTTGTTGGAGATGGGGATCTAGTGGGTTGTTGGAGATGGTACCAGGGGATCTAGTGGGTTGTAGGAGATGGTACCAGGGGATCTAGTGGGTTGTTGGAGATGGTACCAGGGGATCTAGTGGGTTGTAGGAGATGGTACCAGGGGATCTAGTGGGTTGTAGGATATGGTACCAGGGGATCTAGTGGGTTGTTGGAGATGGTACCAGGGGGATCTAGTGGGTTGTTGGAGATGGTACCAGGGGGGTCTAGTGGGTTGTAGGAGATGGGGATCTAGTGGGTTGTTGGAGATGGTACCAGGGGGATCTAGTGGGTTGTAGGATATGGTACCAGGGGATCTAGTGGGTTGTTGGAGATGGGGATCTAGTGGGTTGTTGGAGATGGTACCAGGGGATCTAGTGGGTTGTAGGAGATGGTACCAGGGGATCTAGTGGGTTGTTGGAGATGGTACCAGGGGATCTAGTGGGTTGTAGGAGATGGTACCAGGGGATCTAGTGGGTTGTAGGATATGGTACCAGGGGATCTAGTGGGTTGTTGGAGATGGTACCAGGGGATCTAGTGGGTTGTTGGAGATGGTACCAGGGGGGTCTAGTGGGTTGTAGGAGATGGGGATCTAGTGGGTTGTTGGAGATGGTACCAGGGGGATCTAGTGGGTTGTAGGATATGGTACCAGGGGATCTAGTGGGTTGTTCGAGATGGTACCAGGGGGATCTAGTGGGTTGTTGGAGATGGTACCAGGGGGATCTAGTGGGTTGTAGGAGATGGTACCAGGGGATATAGTGGGTTGTTGGAGATGGTACCATGGGGATCTAGTGGGTTGTTGGAGATAGCACCAGGGGATCTAGCCAGAACGTGATCATGTCTAATGTTGCTTTATTTCCAGTAACTGCCACACATTTCTATCATCAACAAGCCCAGTTCAGAGCCAACTAACACACCACTACTAACTAACTAACTAACTAACTAACTAACTAACTAACTAGCGGCAGACAGACTTCCTCACTGTCCATGTGGCTTTGTTTCTATTAACTGCCACACATTTCTATCATCAACAAGCCCAGTTCAGAGCCAATGAAACGACAGGTCCTTTTTAATGCTGTCCGGCAACCGTCTGTTAATCCGTCCTGATTGGACAGCTGATTTCATCATGCCTCCACGTCGACTGACACGTCTCATCATGTTTCTTTGTAAGGCAGGCGGACGGACGGACACGCTTCCCCCAAAAGCATTAGTAATTATCTGTCTCTCTGTGTGTGTGTGTGGAGTCTGTCAGCAACACGGGCTGCCTGTCAGTCACAGAGCAGTGATAGGACAGTTCTGGAATCACACCCAACCAATCAGGTTAACCAGCCAATCGTTGTGTCAGGCAGTTATCAGGGGGGGCAGGGGGGTGGGGTTAGTTCCCTGGGTGTATTACATGGATATTTGCAGTTAAAGTACTGTGTGTTTTTGTGTGTTTTTACCTCAGGTACAGTGCAGTATTACAGTATAGTCTAATACCTGTGCTTTATCACATAATACCAAGCTTTGGCGTCATTATTACTAAATGGAAAAAGCCAAACCGTCTCCCTGAGGCCTTCTGACACCCGAGTCCACGATGAAGATGAATTCATATGTGATGTTAATTTATTTTAAAGCTGTTAAACGCTGTTCGTTGTTGCCTCATCTCTCTCTTCCCCGTGTGGAAGTCTTACCGGTCGTCTTAGTGCAGATTGGAGTTCAACCCTAAAGAGGAATACGATGTTTTATTGACTTGTCTCTAGTGCGCTGGCTTAGTTTGTCATGAAGGGGTCATTGGAGGGGTCATGAAGGGGTCATGTGAACACACGGTGGTGTTTTTATTGGATGGAGAGGATGGACACGTCCCAAATGGGACCATATTCCCTTTATAGTGCACTGCTTCTTCTACCGGGCTCTGGTCTAAAGTAGTGCACTATATAGGGAATAGGGCTCTGGTCTAAAGTAGTGCACTATATAGGGAATAGGGCTCTGGTCTAAAGTAGTGCACTATATAGGGAATAGGGCTCTGGTCTAAAGTAGTGCACTATATAGGGAATATGGTGGACTCTGGGCTAAAGTAGTGCACTATATAGGGAATAGGGCTCTGGTCTACAGTAGTGCACTATATAGGGAATATGGCTCTGGTCTAAAGTAGTGCACTATATAGGGAATAGGGCTCTGGTCTAAAGTAGTGCACTATATAGGGAATAGGGCTCTGGTCTACAGTAGTGCACTATATAGGGAATAGGGCTCTGGTCTACAGTAGTGCACCATATAGGGAATAGGGCCCTGGTCTAAAGTAGTGCACTATATAGGGAATAGGGCTCTGGTCTACAGTAGTGCACTATACAGGGAATAGGGCTCTGGTCTAAAGTAGTGCACTATATAGGGAATATGGTGGACTCTGGGCTAAAGTAGTGCACTATATAGGGAATAGGGTGGACTCTGGGCTAAAGTAGTGTACTATATAGGGAATAGGGCTCTGGTCTAAAGTAGTGCACTATATAGGGAATAGGGCTCTGGTCTAAAGTAGTGCACTATATAGGGAATAGGGCTCTGGTCTAAAGTAGTGCACTATATAGGGAATATGGTGGACTCTGGGCTAAAGTAGTGCACTATATAGGGAATATGGTGGCGTTTGCGATGCTGCCTCTAGCAGCCAGAGGCAAACAGATGTCTTCCTGGGAATCAGTGTCTCGTTGCTCCGGCAACGCCCACGTTTACAGTTTATAGAAAGTACAGCTGACCTACAGACCTTAGTGGATAGGCTGGTCAGCCAGATTATTATTCTGTGAAGGATGTTGTTGTGGTGTGAAGGCTGTTGATGTGGTGTGAAGGCTGTTGCTCTGTGTGAAGGCTGTTGCTGTGGTGTGAAGGCTGTTGCTGTGGTGTGAAGGCTGTTGCTGTGGTGTGAAGGCTGTTGCTGTGGTGTGAAGGCTGTTGCTGTGGTGTGAAGGCTGTTGCTCTGTGTGAAGGCTGTTGCTCTGTGTGAAGGCTGTTGCTGTGGTGTGAAGGCTGTTGCTGTGGTGTGAAGGCTGGTGCTGTGGTGTGAAGGCTGGTGCTGTGGTGTGAAGGCTGTTGCTCTGTGTGAAGGCTGGTGTTGTGGTGTGAAGGCTGTTGCTGTGGTGTGAAGGCTGTTGCTGTGGTGTGAAGGCTGTTGCTGTGGTGTGAAGGCTGGTGCTGTGGTGTGAAGGCTGTTGCTGTGGTGTGAAGGCTGTTGCTGTGGTGTGAAGGCTGTTGCTGTGGTGTGAAGGCTGTTGTTGTGGTGTGAAGGCTGTTGCTGTGGTGTGAAGGCTGTTGCTGTGGTGTGAAGGCTGTTGTTGTGGTGTGAAGGCTGTTGCTGTGGTGTGAAGGCTGTTGCTCTGTGTGAAGGCTGGTGTTGTGGTGTGAAGGCTGTTGCTGTGGTGTGAAGGCTGTTGCTGTGGTGTGAAGGCTGGTGATGTGGTGTGAAGGCTGGTGCTGTGGTGTGAAGGCTGTTGCTCTGTGTGAAGGCTGGTGTTGTGGTGTGAAGGCTGTTGCTGTGGTGTGAAGGCTGTTGCTGTGGTGTGAAGGATGTTGCTGTGGTGTGAAGGCTGTTGCTGTGGTGTGAAGGCTGTTGCTGTGGTGTGAAGGCTGTTGCTGTGGTGTGAAGGCTGTTGCTCTGTGTGAAGGCTGTTGCTGTGGTGTGAAGGCTGTTGCTCTGGTGTGAAGGCTGTTGCTGTGGTGTGAAGGCTGTTGCTGTGGTGTGAAGGCTGTTGCTGTGGTGTGAAGGCTGTTGCTGTGCTGTGTGAAGGCTGTTGCTCTGTGTGAAGGCTGTTGCTCTGTGTGAAGGCTGTTGCTGTGGTGTGAAGGCTGGTGCTGTGGTGTGAAGGCTGGTGTTGTGGTGTGAAGGCTGTTGCTCTGTGTGAAGGCTGGTGTTGTGGTGTGAAGGCTGTTGCTGTGGTGTGAAGGCTGTTGCTGTGGTGTGAAGGCTGTTGCTGTGGTATGAAGGCTGTTGCTGTGGTGTGAAGGCTGTTGCTGTGGTGTGAAGGCTGTTGTTGTGGTGTGAAGGCTGTTGTTGTGGTGTGAAGGCTGTTGCTGTGGTGTGAAGGTTGTTGCTGTATGAGTCCTCTACTGTAAGTGCCAGTTTCTCTCATAATGTGTATGTCATTAATAGTTAAATGTAGGATACATAAAGTACATCAGGTTGACCACACAATGGCATTGTTCCACTGACTAAAATAACAGCTACACCTCCTTAAAATGCAGGTTGTCCAAATGAGGAAAGTCCTGTTATTTAATGTGACTGGTGATACGTGTTTCACTTGTTCCTGAGAACAGACACGGTGTACGGTAACGCGCGCGTGTGTGTGTGTGTGTGTGTGTGTGTGTGTGTGTGTGTGTGTGTGTGTGTGTGTGTGTGTGTGTGTGTGTGTGTGTGTGTGTGTGTGTGTGTGTGTGGAGGGATGGAGAGAGAGAGAGACATACAGAGAGAGAGACAAAGAGAGACAGAGAGAGAGAGAGACAGAGAGAGAGAGAGAGAGAGAGAGACAGAGAGAGTGAGCACCCCCTGTCAGCCACCCTGATAGCCCTTCTGACAACCCCCACACCCACTGAGGACAAACACAAGACACAGATTGTACTACTTATGGACTCAAATGGGAAATATATAGAAGAAAAAAACTTTTCCCAAACACAGTGTGTCTAAACTCTGGTGTCCAAACACCCAGCGCGCCCTAGACCTTCTGTCTGAGGCCAAACTAGGCTCACCCAGCCACATAATAATACACACAGGCACAAATGACCTGAGAGCACAGCAGGAAAGAGTGGCCACAGCACTGAAGGGAGTGATTGAAAAGGCTTCTTCTACTTTCCCCAACGCACAAGTGGTTATCTCCACCCTGCTACCACGAAAAGACTTCCACCCCGCCACAATACAGCGGGTAAATGCAAGTATTTCCCGTGACTGTGCCTCAAAACCAAACGTTTTCCTGGCCCACCACTCCACCCTGGACTTGAACAGCCTCTATGACCAGGTCCACCTCTACAAGGCAGCAGTGCCCACCTTTGCCCGGACTCTAAAGGACATCGCTCTCAAACGTATCCCCAACACTCTACACAGGAGCAACAGATCAATAGACACCCCACCCAGACCAGCGAGACACCCTCCCAGATCTGCAGGACCTCCCCTGGACCTACACATAGAGGACCCACGCCAAGAGGAATTACATCCAGACCACAGTACACCCAGACACATCCACACCCCCACCCCAACCAATCAACACCCCCCACGTCAACCATGCCCACACTCCATTTAGGCCCCCTCAGATCAGACCTATGCCACTCCTGCCCACCCCATGCACCCCACCCCCGCAAAGAGGGCCTCAACATGGAAGCCACACATACGCCCAGGTAGTGAGCGGGCAAACAGTCCCAACCCCCACTCTCACACTCGCCCAAGCCAATGGCATGTACCAGATGCTCAGCAGGCTCTGCTCACACTTACTGGCCTGAGGCTAAACCACGACCAACAACATTGGACACTCTATGGAACAAAAGCCTTCACTATATTATCCTGGAATATCCAAGGCCTGAGGTCATCTGCCTTTGGCCTAAAGAGCAGAAACCCGGACTTCACCAAAGAAATCGGTAATACAGACATTGTCATCCTGCAAGAAACCTGGTATAGAGGAGATGGACCCACTGGTTGCCCTCTAGGTTACAGAGAGCTGGTAGTCCCATCCACCAAACTACCAGGTGTGAAACAGGGAAGGGACTCAGGGGGTATGCTAATTTGGTATAGAGCAGACCTAACTCACTCCATTAAATTAATCAAAACAGGAACATTCTACATTTGGCTAGAAATTCAAAAAGAAATTATCCTAACAGAGAAAAATGTCCTCCTGTGTGCTACCTATATCCCCCCACTAGAATCCCCATATTTTAATGAAGACAGCTTCTCCATCCTGGAGGGGGAAATCAATAATTTCAGGCCCAGGGACATGTACTAGTCTGTGGTGACCTAAATGCCAGAACCGGACAAGAACCTGACACCCTCAGCACACAGGGGGACAAACACCTGCCTGGAGGTGACAGCATTCCCTCCCCCATATGCCCCCCTAGGCACAACTATGACAACATAACCAACAAAAACGGGTCACAACTCCTGCAGCTCTGTCGCACGCTGGGTATGTACATAGTCAACGGTAGGCTTCGAGGGGACTCCTATGGTAGGTACACCTATAGCTCATCTCTTGGCAGTAGTACTGTAGACTACTTTATCACTGACCTCAACCCAGAGTCTCTCAGAGCGTTCACAGTCAGCCCACTGACACCCCTATCAGACCACAGCAAAATCACAGTCTACTTAAACAGAGCAATATTCAATCATGAGGCATCAAAGCCAAAGGAACTGAGTAACATTAAGAAATGCTATAGATGGAAGGAATGCAGTTTGGAAACCTACCAAAAAACAATTAGGCAACAACAAATTCAATCCCTCTTAGACAATTTCCTGGGTAAAACGTTCCACTGTAATAGTGAAGGTGTAAACTTGGCAGTAGAAAATCTTAACAGTATATTTGACCTCTCAGCTTCCCTATCAAATCTAAAAATCTCAAATAGAAAACCGAAGAAAATTAACAATAATGACAAATGGTTTGATGAAGAATGCAAAAATCTAAGAAAGAAATTGAGAAACCTGTCCAACCAAAAACATAGAGACCCGGAAAACCTGAGTCTACGCCTTCACTATGGTGAATCACTAAAACAATACAGAAATACACTACGGAAAAAGAAGGAACAGCATGTCAGAAATCAGCTCAATGCAATTGAAGAATCCATAGACTCTAACCACTTCTGGGAAAATTGGAAAACACTAAACAAACAACAACACGAAGAATTATCTATCCAAAATGGAGATGTATGGGTAAACCACTTCTCCAATCTCTTTGGCTCTATAACAAAGAATAAAGAGCAAAAACATATACATGATCAAATACAGATCTTAGAATCAACTATTAAAGACTACCAGAACCCACTGGATTCTCCAATTACCTTGAACGAGTTACAGGACAAAATAAAAACCCTCCAACCCAAAAAGGCCTGTGGTGTTGATGGTATCCTCAATGAAATGATCAAATATACAGACAACAAATTCCAATTGGCTATACTAAAACTCTTTAACATCATACTTAGCTCTGGCATCTTCCCCAATATTTGGAACCAAGGACTGATCACCCCAATCCACAAAAGTGGAGACAAATTTGACCCCAATAACTACCGTGGAATATGTGTCAACAGTAACCTTGGGAAAATCCTCTGCATTATTATTAACAGCAGACTCGTACATTTCCTCAATGAAAACAATGTACTGAGCAAATGTCAAATTGGCTTTTTACCAAATTACCGTACAACAGACCATGTATTCACCCTGCACACCCTAATTGACAATCAAACAAACCAAAACAAAGGCAAAGTCTTCTCATGCTTTGTTGATTTCAAAAAAGCCTTCGACTCAATCTGGCATGAGGGTCTGCTATACAAACTGATGGAAAGTGGTGTTGGGGGTAAAACATACGACATTATAAAATCCATGTACACAAACAACAAGTGTGCGGTTAAAATTGGCAAAAACACACACATTTCTTCACACAGGGTCGTGGGGTTAGACAGGGATGCAGCTTAAGCCCCACCCTCTTCAACATATATATCAACGAATTGGCGAGGGCACTAGAAAAGTCTGCAGCACCCGGCCTCCCCTGCTAGAATCCGAAGTCAAATGTCTGCTGTTTGCTGATGATCTGGTGCTTCTGTCACCAACCAAGGAGGGCCTACAGCAGCACCTAGATCTTATGCACAGATTCTGTCAGACCTGGGCCCTGACAGTAAATCTCAGTAAGACCAAAATAATGGTGTTCCAAAAAGGTCCAGTCACCAGGACCACAAATACAAATTCCATCTAGACACTGTTGCCCTAGAGCACACAAAAAACTATACATACCTTGGCCTAAACATCAGCACCACAGGTAACTTCCACAAAGCTGTGAACGATCTGAGAGACAAGGCAAGAAGGGCATTCTATGCCATCAAAAGAAACATGAATTTCAACATACCAATTAGGATCTGGCTAAAAATACTTGAATCAGTCATAGAGCCCATTGCCCTTTATGGTTGTGAGGTCTGGGGTCCGCTCACCAACCAAGACTTCACAAAATGGGACAAACACCAAATTGAGACTCTGCACGCAGAATTCTGCAAAAATATCCTCCGTGTACAACGTAGAACACCAAATAATGCATGCAGAGCAGAATTAGGCCGATACCCACTAATTATCAAAATCCAGAAAAGAGCTGTTAAATTCTACAACCACCTAAAAGGAAGCGATTCACAAACCTTCCATAACAAAGCCATCACCTACAGAGAGATGAACCTGGAGAAGAGTCCCTAAGCAAACTGGTCCTGGGGCTCTGTTCACAAACACAAACACACACTACAGAGCCCCAGGACAGCAGCACAATTAGACCCAACCAAATTATGAGAAAACAAAAAGATAACTACTTAACACATTGGAAAGAATTAACAAAAAAACAGAGCAAACTAGAATGCTATTTGGCCCTACACAGAGAGTACACAGCGGCAGAATACCTGACCACTGTGACTGACCCAAAATTAAGGAAAGCCTTGACTATGTACAGACTCAGTGAGCATAGCCTTGCTATTGAGAAAGGCCGCCGTAGGCAGACATGGCTCTCAAGAGAAGACAGGCTATGTGCTCACTGCCCACAAAATGAGGTGGAAACTGAGCTGCACTTCCTAACCTCCTGCCCAATGTATGACCATATTAGAGAGACATATTTCCCTCAGATTACACAGATCCACAAAGAATTTGAAAACAAATCCAATTTTGAAAAACTCCCATATCTACTGGGTGAAATTCCACAGTGTGCCATCACAGCAGCAAGATTTGTGACCTGTTGCCACGAGAAAAGGGCAACCAAGTGAAGAACAAACACCATTGTAAATACAACCCATATTTATGCTTATTTATTTTATCTTGTGTCCTTTAGCCATTTGTACATTGTTAGAACACTGTATATATATATAATATGACATTTGTAATGTCTTTACTGTTTTGAAACGTCTGTATGTGTAATGTTTACTGTTAATTTTTGTTGTTTTTCACTTTATATATTCACTTTGTATGTTGTCTACCTCACTTGCTTTGGCAATGTTAACACATGTTTCCCATGCCAATAAAGCCCTTGAATTGAATTGAATTGAATTGAGAGAGACAGAGAGAGAGAGAGACAGAGAGAGACAGAGAGAGAGAGAGACAGAGAGAGAGAGAGAGACAGAGAGAGACAGAGAGAGAGACAGAGAGAGAGAGAGAGACAGAGAGAGACAGAGACAGAGACAGAGACAGAGACAGAGAGAGAGAGAGAGAGACAGAGAGACAGATACAGAGAGAGACAGAGAGAGAGAGACATACAGAGAGAGAGACAAAGAGAGAGAGAGAGACAGAGAGAGAGAGAGACAGAGAGAGAGAGAGAGACAGAGAGAGAGACAGAGAGAGACAGAGAGAGACAGAGAGAGACAGAGAGAGACAGAGAGAGACAGAGAGAGACAGAGAGAGACAGAGAGACAGACAGAGAGAGAGACAGAGAGAGAGAGAGACAGAGAGAGAGAGACAGACAGAGAGAGAGAGAGACAGACAGAGAGAGAGAGAGACAGAGAGAGAGAGAGACAGACAGAGAGAGAGAGACAGACAGAGAGAGAGAGACAGACAGAGAGAGAGAGACAGACAGAGAGAGAGAGACAGACAGAGAGAGAGACAGAGAGAGAGACAGAGAGAGAGACAGAGAGAGAGACAGAGAGAGAGACAGAGAGAGAGACATAGAGAGAGAGAGAGAGAGAGAGAGAAATAAGTTGTTGACGTGAGCAGGACAGAAAAAAGAGAAGCCCAGGAGCTCGTCAACAGTTAAGAGGTGCGGAAACAAGGGAACAAACCGTTGGTGTGTTTTTAAATATAAAGAACACCCATCAACTGATTAGAAAGAGGAAGTTCTGGTTTGGCCACAAGTATCAGTCACATTGGAGCCGTGTTGACTGTTAAGCAACACTCCATGTTGTGTTTTATCACAGAGATGGACTGGAACACACATTATTACTGTAAAGCAACACTTCATGTTATCACAGAGATGGACTGGAACACACATTATTACTGTTTGACTGTTAAGCAACACTTCATGTTATCACAGAGATGGACTGGAACACACATTATTACTGATAAGCAACACTTCATGTTATCACAGAGTTGGACTGGAACACACATTACTACTGTTAAGCAACACTCCATGTTGTGTTTATCACAGAGATGGACTGGGACACACATTATTACTGATAAGCAACACTTCATGTTATCACAGAGATGGACTGGAACACACATTATTACTGTTTGACTGTTAAGCAACACTTCATGTTGTGCGAAGCGAGCGTTTGAAGTGTTTAGCTGGTCTGGGAGAAAGGGGGTACCTCGAGGCTGGTCTGGGAGAAAGGGGGTACCTCGAGGCTGGTCTGGGAGAAAGGGGGGTACCTCGAGGCTGGTCTGGGAGAAAGGGGGTACCTCGAGGCTGGTCTGGGAGAAAGGGGGTACCTCGAAGCTGGTCTGGGAGAAAGGGGGTACCTCGAAGCTGGTCTGGGAGAAAGGGGGTACCTCGAGGCTGGTCTGGGAGAAAGGGGGTACCTCGAAGCTGGTCTGGGAGAAAGGGGTGCACCTCGAGGCTGGTCTGGGAGAAAGGGGGGTACCTCGAAGCTGGTCTGGGAGAAAGGGGGTACCTCGAGGCTGGTCTGGGAGAAAGGGGGGTACCTCGAAGCTGGTCTGGGAGAAAGGGGGTGCACCTCGAGGCTGGTCTGGGAGAAAGGGGGGTACCTCGAAGCTGGTCTGGGAGAAAGGGGGTACCTCGAGGCTGGTCTGGGAGAAAGGGGGTTACCTCGAAGCTGGTCTGGGAGAAAGGGGGTACCTCAAAGCTGGTCTGGGAGAAAGGGGGGTACCTCAAAGCTGGTCTGGGAGAAAGGGGGTACCTCGAAGCTGGTCTGGGAGAAAGGGGGTACCTCAAAGCTGGTCTGGGAGGAAGGGGGGTTACCTCGAAGCTGGTCTGGGAGAAAAGGGGGGTACCTCGAAGCTGGTCTGGGAGAAAGGGGGGTACCTCAAAGCTGGTCTGGGAGAAAGGGGGTTACCTCGAAGCTGGTCTGGGAGAAAGGGGGGTACCTCGAAGCTAGTCTGGGAGAAAGGGGGTTACCTCAAAGCTGGTCTGGGAGAAAGGGGGTACCTCGAAGCTAGTCTGGGAGAAAGGGGGTTACCTCAAAGCTGGTCTGGGAGAAAGGGGGTACCTCGAAGCTAGTCTGGGAGAAAGGGGGTTACCTCAAAGCTGGTCTGGGAGAAAGGGGGATACCTCGAAGCTAGTCTGGGAGAAAGGGGGTACCTCGTCGTACAGATGCTTTCCTCTGTCAGGTCTGTGGTCACGGCAGTGTCGTTGAAAGACATCCACGTTGTCCCTCTACTGTCTTTTATGCACCTCTGATTGATTTCCGGAGATGATATTTTAGGCAGATTTCAGTGCTGCTATTTACCTCAAAATACATTTGAATAAGTTACAGAAATCTCCCCCAAAAAATATCCCAGATGATACATTTGTATTTATTTGACCTTTATTTAACGAGGCAAGTCAGTTAAGAACAAATTCTTATTTTCAATGACGGCCTAGGAACAGTGGGTTAACTGCCTGTTCAGGGGCAGAACAACAGATTTGTACCTTGTTAGCTCGGGATTTGAACTTGCAACCTTCCGGTTACTAGTCCAATGCTCTAACCACTAGGCTACCTGCCGTCCCTCCACTCTAACCACTAGGCTACCTGCCGTCCCTACACTCTAACCACTAGGCTACCTGCCGTCCCTACACTCTAACCACTAGGCTACCTGCCGTCCCTACACTCTAACCACTAGGCTACCTGCCGTCCCTACACTCTAACCACTAGGCTACCTGCCGTCCCTACACTCTAACCACTAGGCTACCTGCCGTCCCTCCACTCTAACCACTAGGCTACCTGCCGTCCCTACACTCTAACCACTAGGCTACCTGCCGTCCCTACACTCTAACCACTAGGCTACCTGCCGTCCCTACACTCTAACCACTAGGCTACCTGCCGTCCCTACACTCTAACCACTAGGCTACCTGCCGCCCCTCCAATCTAACCACTAGGCTACCTGCCGTCCCTCCACTCTAACCACTAGGCTACCTGCCGTCCCTACACTCTAACCACTAGGCTACCTGCCGTCCCTCCACTCTAACCACTAGGCTACCTGCCATCCCTCCACTCTAACCACTAGGCTACCTGCCGTCCCTCCACTCTAACCACTAGGCTACCTGCCGTCCCTACACTCTAACCACTAGGCTACCTGCCGTCCCTACACTCTAACCACTAGGCTACCTGCCGTCCCTACACTCTAACCACTAGACTACCTGCCGTCCCTACACTCTAACCACTAGGCTACCTGCCGCCTCTACACTCTAACCACTAGGCTACCTGCCGTCCCTACACTCTAACCACTAGGCTACCTGCCGTCCCTCCACTCTAACCACTAGGCTACCTGCCGTCCCTCCACTCTAACCACTAGGCTACCTGCCGTCCCTACACTCTAACCACTAGACTACCTGCAGTCCCTACACTCTAACCACTAGGCTACCTGCCACCTCTACACTCTAACCACTAGGCTACCTGCCGTCCCTCCACTCTAACCACTAGGCTACCTGCCGTCCCTCCACTCTAACCACTAGGCTACCTGCCGTCCCTACACTCTAACCACTAGACTACCTGCAGTCCCTACACTCTAACCACTAGGCTACCTGCCGTCCCTCCACTCTAACCACTAGGCTACCTGCCGTCCCTCCACTCTAACCACTAGGCTACCTGCCGTCCCTCCACTCTAACCACTAGACTACCTGCCGTCCCTACACTCTAACCACTAGGCTACCTGCCGTCCCTACACTCTAACCACTAGGCTACCTGCCGTCCCTACACTCTAACCACTAGGCTACCTGCCGTGCCTACACTCTAACCACTAGGCTACCCTGCCACCTCTACACTCTAACCACTAGGCTACCTGCCGTCCCTACACTCTAACCACTAGGCTACCTGCCGTCCCTACACTCTAACCACTAGGCTACCTGCCGTCCCTACACTCTAACCACTAGGCTACCTGCCGTCCCTCCACTCTATCCACTAGGCTACCTGCCGTCCCTACACTCTAACCACTAGGCTACCCTGCCGCCCCTACACTCTAACCACTAGGCTACCCTGCCGCCTCTACACTCTAACCACTAGGCTACCCTGCTGCCCCTACAATCTAACCACTAGGCTACCTGCCGTCCCTCCACTCTAACCACTAGGCTACCTGCCGTCCCTCCACTCTAACCACTAGGCTACCTGCCGTCCCTCCACTCTAACCACTAGGCTACCTGCCGTCCCTCCCTCTAACCACTAGGCTACCTGCCGTCCCTACACTCTAACCACTAGGCTACCTGCCGTCCCTACACTCTAACCACTAGGCTACCTGCCGTCCCTACACTCTAACCACTAGGCTACCTGCCGGCCCTCCACTCTAACCACTAGGCTACCTGCCGTCCCTACACTCTATCCACTAGGCTACCTGCCGTCCCTCCAATCTAACCACTAGGCTACCTGCCGCCCCTACACTCTAACCACTAGGCGACCTGCCGTCCCTACACTCTATCCACTAGGCTACCTGCCGTCCCTCCAATCTAACCACTAGGCTACCTGCCGCCCCTACACTCTAACCACTAGGCGACCTGCCGTCCCTACACTCTATCCACTAGGCTACCTGCCGTCCCTCCAATCTAACCACTAGGCTACCTGCCGCCCCTACACTCTAACCACTAGGCGACCTGCCGTCCCTACACTCTAACCACTAGGCTACCTGCAGTCCCTACACTCTAACCACTATGCTACACTGCCGCCTCTACACTCTAACCACTAGGCTACCTGCCGTCCCTCCACTCTAACCACTAGGCTACCCTGCCACCCCATGAATAAATTATGAATAAAACCTTATTTGATGAACTGTGATCAGAATGATTGTGTCTCTGCTTATCTCACTAAATGAAACAAATACACTCCTCAATTTGATTCGCTATTTGGTTTGAGTTTAAACAAATCCGCATAAGAAGTAGAGACTAATTATGATTGGCCCAGTTCACCAACAGACAGTTTTATTCATTTATCTGGGATAAAAAAAAAAAAATGTAATAACGCATTTATTCAAATGTGATTAGAGGTAAATAGCACTGAAGCCTGCCAAAAAAAACAAAATGGAGTCCTTTTTAAGTAATTTGAATTATTCAAATGACTGGATGAATAATTTCACATCAGAAGCCTTTTTTACATGCATTTCCTGGTTAGAGAGAGTCCTTAGACAGGTCGCTGTCTAGAATACTCTGACTGACTCCTCTAACGGGGTGGGTGTGTGTGAGACAGGAGGTGGGGGTTAGACTGAGAGACTGAGGCCCCTGACAAGGACAGGAGCCCCTCCCCTTCCTGCCATCCTTCACACACCCATGTTGTGAAAGAGCGCCATGCGTAGCTTTGAAGCTTGGCAGAGGATGTCAACCTCTCCTCCAACGCTGTCTACAACCTGAGGCCTCCTCTCCTCCAGCCCGGATGTTATGTTTTCCTCTCTCTCTGTCCCTCTCTCTCTGTCCCTCTCTCTCTGTCCCTCTCTCTCTGTCCCTCTCTCTCTCTCTGTCCTCTCTCTCTCTGTCCCTCTCTCTCTGTCCATCTCTCTCTGTCCCTCTCTCTCTCTGTCCCTCTCTCTCTGTCCCTCTCTCTCTGTCCCTCTCTCTCTCTGTCCCTCTCTCTCTGTCCCTCTCTCTCTGTCTCTCTCTCTCTCTGTCCCTCTCTCTCTCTGTCCCTCTCTCTCTCTCTCTCTGTCTCTCTCTCTCTGTCCCTCTCTCTCTCTGTCCCTCTCTCTCTCTGTCCCTCTCTCTCTGTCCCTCTCTCTCTGTCCCTCTCTCTCTGTCCCTCTCTCTCTGTCTCTCTCTCTCTCTCTCTCTCTCTGTCCCTCTCTCTCTGTCTCTCTCTCTCTCTGTGTCTCTCTCTCTCTCTGTCCTCTCTCTCTCTGTCCCTCTCTCTCTGTCCCTCTCTCTCTGTCCTCTCTCTCTCTCTCTGTCCCTCTCTCTCTGTCCCTCTCTCTCTGTCCCTCTCTCTCTGTCCCTCTCTCTCTCTCTCTGTCCCTCTCTTTCTCTGTCCCTCTCTTTCTCTGTCCCTCTCTCTCTGTCCCTCTCTCTCTCTATCCCTCTCTCTCTCTGTCCCTCTCTCTCTCTGTCCCTCTCTCTCTCTCACCCTCACTTCTCCCTATCTCTCTCTCCCCCTCTGTCCCCTCTCTCTCTCTGTCCCTCTCTTTCTGTCCCTCTCTCTCTCTGTCCCTCTCTCTCTCTGTCCCTCTCTCTCTCTGTCCCTCTCTCTCTATGTCCCTCTCTCTCTCTGTCCCTCTCTCTCTCTGTCCCTCTCTCTCTCTCACCCTCACTTCTCCCTCTCTCTCTCTCCCCCTCTGTCTCTCTTTCTCTCTTCTCCCTCTCTCTCCCTCACTTACTTCTCCCTCTCTCTCTCTCCCCCTCTGTCCCACTCTCTCTCTCTGTCCCTCTCTTTCTGTCCCTCTCTCTCTCTGTCCCTCTCTCTCTCTGTCCCTCTCTCTCTCTGTCCCTCTCTCTCTCTGTCCCCTCTCTCTCTGTCCCTCTCTCTCTCTGTCCCTCTCTCTCTCTGTCCCTCTCTCTCTCTGTCCCTCACTTCTCCCTCTCTCTCTC
>NW_024607933.1:0-42492 GCF_018296145.1 Oncorhynchus tshawytscha
ATGACAGACCAGCCAGATCTACTGTCTCTATTATAACATGACAGACCAGCTAGATCTACTGTCTCTATTATAATATGACAGACCAGCTAGATCTACTGTCTCTATGTCTCTAATATATTATGACAGCCCAGCTAGATCTACTGTCTCTATTATAATATGACAGACCAGCTAGATCTACTGTCTCTATTATAATATGACAGACAAGCTAGATCTACTGTCTGTATTATATTATGACAGAACTGCTGGATCTACTATGACAGACCAGCTAGATCTACTGTCTCTGTGTCTCAAATATATTATGACAGACCAGGTGGATCTACTGTCTCTATTATATTATGACAGACCAGCTAGATCTACTGTCTCTATTATAATATGACAGACCAGCTAGATCTACTTTCTCTATTATATTATGACAGACCAGCTAGATCTACTGTCTCTATTGTATTATGACAGACCAGCTAGATCTACTGTATCTATTATAATATGACAGACCAGCTAGATCTACTGTCTCTATTATAATATGACAGACCAGCTAGATCTACTATGACAGACCCGCTAGATGTACTGTCTCTGGGTCTCGAATATATTATGACAGACCAGCTAGATCTACTGTCTCCATTATAATATGACAGACCTGTTGGTTCTACTGTCTTTATTATATTATGACAGACCAGCTAGATCTACTGTCTGTATTATATTATGACAGACAAGCTAGATCTACTGTCTCTATTATAATATGACAGACCAGCTAGATCTACTGTCTGTATTATATTATGACAGACAAGCTAGATCTACTGTCTATATTGTACTATGACAGACCAGCTAGATCTACTGTCTCTATTATAATATGACAGACCAGGTAGATCTACTGTCTCTATTATAAAATGTCAGACCAGCTAGATCTAATGTCTCTATTATATTATGACAGACCAGCTAGATCTACTGTCTCTATTATAATATGACAGACAAGCTAGATCTACTGTCTATATTGTACTATGACAGACCAGCTAGATCTACTGTCTCTATTATAATATGACAGACCAGGTAGATCTACTGTCTCTATTATAAAATGTCAGACCAGCTAGATCTAATGTCTCTATTATAATATGACAGACCAGCTCGATCTACTGTCTCTGTTGTATTATGACAGACCAGCTAGATCTACTGTCTCTATTGTACTATGACAGACCAGCTAGATCTACTGTCTCTATTATATTATGACAGACCAGCTAGATCTACTGTCTCTATTATATTATGACAGACCAGCTAGATTTACTGTCTCTTTTATATTATGACAGACCAGCTAGATCTACTGTCTCTATTGTACTATGACAGACCAGCTAGATCTACTGTCTCTATTTGACAGACCAGCTAGATCTATTGTCTCTATTATATAATGACAGACCAGCTAGATCTACTGTCTCTATTATATTATGACAGGCCAGCTAGATCTACTGTCTCTATAACATGACAGACCAGCTAGATCTACTGTCTCTATTGTATTATGACAGACCAGCTATATCTACTATCTCTATTGTACTATGACAGACCAGCTAGATCTACTGTCTCTATTATATTATGACAGACCAGCTAGATCTACTCTCTCTATTGTATTATGACAGACCAGCTAGATTTACTGTCTCTATTATATTATGACATACCAGCTAGATCTATTCTCTCTATTGTATTATGACAGACCAGCTAGATCTACTGTCTCTATTGTATTATGACTGACCAGCTAGATCTACCTTCTCTATTGTATTATGACAGACCAGCTAGATCTACTGTCTCTATTATAATATGACAGACCAGCTAGATCTACTGTCTCTATTATATTATGACAGACCAGCTAGATCTACTGTCTCTATTATAATATGACAGACGAGCTAGATCTACTGTCTGTATTATATTATGACAGACCAGCTAGATCTACTGTCTCTATTATAATATGACAGACCAGGTAGATCTACTGTCGCTATTATAAAATGTCAGACCAGCAAGATCTAATGTCTCTATTATAATATGACAGACCAGCTCGATCTACTGTCTCTGTTGTATTATGACAGACCAGCTAGATCTACTGTCTCTATTGTACTATGACAGACCAGCTAGATCTACTGTCTCTATTATATTATGACAGACCAGCTAGATCTACTGTCTCGATTATAATATGACATACCAGCTAGATCTACTGTCTCTATTATATTATGACAGACCAGCTAGAGCTACCTTCTCTATTATAATATGACAGACCAGCTAGATTTACTGTCTCTATTATATTAAGACAGACCAGCTAGATCTACTATCTCTATTATATTATGACAGACCCGCTACATCTACTGTCTCGATTATAATATGACAGACCAGCTAGATCTACTGTCTGTATTATATTATGACAGACCAGCTAGATCTACTGTCTCTATTGTACTATGACAGACCAGCTAGATCTACTGTCTCTATTATATTATGACAGACCAGCTAGATCTACTGTCTCGATTATAATATGACAGACCAGCTAGATCTACTGTCTCTATTGTATTATGACATACCAGCTAGATCTACTTTCTATATTATATTATGACAGACCAGCTAGATATAATGTCTCTATTGTATTATGACAGACCAGCTAGATCTACTGTCTCTATTATAATATGACAGACCAGCTAGATCTACTGTCTCTATTATAAAATGTCAGACCAGCTAGATCTACTGTCTCTATTATAATATGACAGACCAGCTAGATCTACTGTCTCTATTATATTATGACAGACCAGCTAGATCTACTGTCTCTATTATAATATGACAGACACCAGCTAGATCTACTGTCTATATTGTATTATGACAGACCAGCTAGATCTACTGTCTCTATTATAATATGACAGACCAGGTAGATCTACTGTCTCTATTATAAAATGTCAGACCAGCTAGATCTAATGTCTCTATTATAATATGACAGACCAGCTAGATCTACTGTCTCTGTTATATTATGACAGACCAGCTAGATCTACTGTCTCTATTGTACTATGACAGACCAGCTAGATCTACTGTCTCTATTATATTATGACAGACCAGCTAGATCTACTGTCTCTATTATAATATGACAGACCAGCTAGATCTACTGTCTCTATTATATTATGACAGACCAGCTAGAGCTACTGTCTCTATTATAATATGACAGACCAGCTAGATTTACTGTCTCTATTATATTAAGACAGACCAGCTAGATCTACTATCTCTATTATATTATGACAGACCAGCTACATCTACTGTCTCTATTATAATATGACAGACCAGCTCGATCTACTGTCTCTGTTGTATTATGACAGACCAGCTAGATCTACTGTCTCTATTGTACTATGACAGACCAGCTAGATCTACTGTCTCTATTATATTATGACAGACCAGCTAGATCTACTGTCTCGATTATACTATGACAGACCAGCTAGATCTACTGTCTCTATTGTATTATGACATACCAGCTAGATCTACTGTCTCTATTATATTATGACAGACCAGCTAGATCTACTGTCTCTATTATATTATGACAGACCAGCTAGATCTACTGTCTCTATTATATTATGACAGACCAGCTAGATTTACTGTCTCTATTATATTATGACATACCAGCTAGATCTACTGTCTCTATTATAATATGACAGACCAGCTAGATCTACTGTCTCTATTGTATTATGACAGACAAGCTAGTTCTACTCTCTCTATTATATTATGACAGACCAGCTAGATCTACTGTTTCTATTATAATATGACAGACCAGCTAGATCTACTGTCTCTATTATAAAATGTCAGACAGACCAGCTAGATCTACTGTCTCTAATGTCTCTATTATAATATGACAGACCAGCTAGATCTACTGTCTCTGTTTATATGACATGACAGACCAGCTAGATCTACTGTCTCTATTGTACTATGACAGACCAGCTAGATCTACTGTCTCTATTATATTATGACAGACCAGCTAGATCTACTGTCTCGATTATAATATGACAGACCAGCTAGATCTACTGTCTCTATTATATTATGACAGACCAGCTAGAGCTACCTTCTCTATTATAATATGACAGACCAGCTAGATTTACTGTCTCTATTATATTAAGACAGACCAGCTAGATCTACTATCTCTATTATATTATGACAGACCCGCTACATCTACTGTCTCGATTATAATATGACAGACCAGCTCGATCTACTGTCTCTGTTGTATTATGACAGACCAGCTAGATCTACTGTCTCTATTGTACTATGACAGACCAGCTAGATCTACTGTCTCTATTATATTATGACAGACCAGCTAGATCTACTGTCTCGATTATAATATGACAGACCAGCTAGATCTACTGTCTCTATTGTATTATGACATACCAGCTAGATCTACTGTCTCTATTATATTATGACAGACCAGCTAGATCTACTGTCTCTATTATATTATGACAGACCAGCTAGATCTACTGTCTCTATTATATTATGACAGACCAGCTAGATTTACTGTCTCTATTATATTATGACATACCAGCTAGATCTACTGTCTCAATTATAATATGACAGACCAGCTAGATCTACTGTCTCTATTGTATTATGACAGACAAGCTAGTTCTACTCTCTCTATTATATTATGACAGACCAGCTAGATCTACTGTCTCTATTATAATATGACAGACCAGCTAGATCTACTGTCTCTATTATATTATGACAGACCAGCTAGATCTACTGTCTCTATTATAATATGACAGACCAGCTAGATCTACTGTCTCTATTATAATATGACAGACCAGCTGGATCTACTGTCTCTATTATAATATGACAGACCAGGTAGATCTACTGTCTCTATTATAAAATGTCAGACCAGCTAGATCTAATGTCTCTATTATAATATGACAGACCAGCTCGATCTACTGTCTCTGTTGTATTATGACAGACCAGCTAGATCTACTGTCTCTATTGTACTATGACAGACCAGCTAGATCTACTGTCTCTATTATATTATGACAGACCAGCTAGATCTACTGTCTCGATTATAATATGACAGACCAGCTAGATCTACTGTCTCTATTATATTATGACAGACCAGCTAGAGCTACCTTCTCTATTATAATATGACAGACCAGCTAGATTTACTGTCTCTATTATATTAAGACAGACCAGCTAGATCTACTATCTCTATTATATTATGACAGACCAGCTACATCTACTGTCTCGATTATAATATGACAGACCAGCTCGATCTACTGTCTCTGTTGTATTATGACAGACCAGCTAGATCTACTGTCTCTATTGTACTATGACAGACCAGCTAGATCTACTGTCTCTATTATATTATGACAGACCAGCTAGATCTACTGTCTCGATTATAATATGACAGACCAGCTAGATCTACTGTCTCTATTGTATTATGACATACCAGCTAGATCTACTGTCTCTATTATATTATGACAGACCAGCTAGATCTACTGTCTCTATTATATTATGACAGACCAGCTAGATCTACTGTCTCTATTATATTATGACAGACCAGCTAGATTTACTGTCTCTATTATATTATGACATACCAGCTAGATCTACTGTCTCAATTATAATATGACAGACCAGCTAGATCTACTGTCTCTATTGTATTATGACAGACAAGCTAGTTCTACTCTCTCTATTATATTATGACAGACCAGCTAGATCTACTGTTTCTATTATAATATGACAGACCAGCTAGATCTACTGTCTCTATTATAAAATGACAGACCAGCTAGATCTAATGTCTCTATTATAATATGACAGACCAGCTAGATCTACTGTCTCTGTTGTATTATGACAGACCAGCTAGATCTACTGTCTCTATTGTACTATGACAGACCAGCTAGATCTACTGTCTCTATTATATTATGACAGACCAGCTAGATCTACTGTCTCTATTATAATATGACAGACCAGCTAGATCTACTGTCTCTATTATATTATGACAGACCAGCTAGAGCTACCTTCTCTATTATAATATGACAGACCAGCTAGATTTACTGTCTCTATTATATTAAGACAGACCAGCTAGATCTACTATCTCTATTATATTATGACAGACCCGCTACATCTACTGTCTCGATTATAATATGACAGACCAGCTCGATCTACTGTCTCAGTTGTATTATGACAGACCAGCTAGATCTACTGTCTCTATTGTACTATGACAGACCAGCTAGATCTACTGTCTCTATTATATTATGACAGACCAGCTAGATCTACTGTCTCGATTATAATATGACAGACCAGCTAGATCTACTGTCTCTATTGTATTATGACATACCAGCTAGATCTACTGTCTCTATTATATTATGACAGACCAGCTAGATCTACTGTCTCTATTATATTATGACAGACCAGCTAGATCTACTGTCTCTATTATATTATGACAGACCAGCTAGATTTACTGTCTCTATTATATTATGACATACCAGCTAGATCTACTGTCTCAATTATAATATGACAGACCAGCTAGATCTACTGTCTCTATTGTATTATGACAGACAAGCTAGTTCTACTACTCTCTATTATTATGACAGACCAGCTAGATCTACTGTTTCTATTATAATATGACAGACCAGCTAGATCTACTGTCTCTATTATATTATGACAGACCAGCTAGATCTACTGTCTCTATTATAATATGACAGACCAGCTAGATCTACTGTCTATATTGTACTATGACAGACCAGCTAGATCTACTGTCTCTATTATAATATGACAGACCAGGTAGATCTACTGTCTCTATTATAAAATGTCAGACCAGCTAGATCTAATGTCTCTATTATAATATGACAGACCAGCTCGATCTACTGTCTCTGTTGTATTATGACAGACCAGCTAGATCTACTGTCTCTATTGTACTATGACAGACCAGCTAGATCTACTGTCTCTATTATATTATGACAGACCAGCTAGATCTACTGTCTCGATTATAATATGATGACAGACCAGCTAGATCTACTGTCTCTATTGTATTATGACATACCAGCTAGATCTACTGTCTCTATTATATTATGACAGACCAGCTAGATCTACTGTCTCTATTATATTATGACAGACCAGCTAGATCTACTGTCTCTATTATATTAAGACAGACCAGCTAGATCTACTATCTCTATTATATTATGACAGACCCGCTACATCTACTGTCTCGATTATAATATGACAGACCAGCTAGATCTACTGTCTCTATTGTATTATGACAGACAAGCTAGTTCTACTCTCTCTATTATATTATGACAGACCAGCTAGATCTACTGTTTCTATTATAATATGACAGACCAGCTAGATGTACTGTCTCTATTATAATATGACAGACCAGCTAGATCTACTTTCTCTATTATATTATGACAGACCAGCTAGATCTACTGTCTCTATTATATTATGACAGACCAGCTAGATCTACTGTCTCTATTATAACATGACAGACCAGCTAGATCTACTGTCTCTATTATAATATGACAGACCAGCTAGATCTACTTTCTCTATTATATTATGACAGACCAGGTAGATCTACTGTCTCTATTATAATATGACAGACCAGGTAGATCTACTGTCTCTATTATAAAATGTCAGACCAGCTAGATCTAATGTCTCCATTATAATATGACAGACCAGCTCGATCTACTGTCTCTGTTGTATTATGACAGACCAGCTAGATCTACTGTCTGTATTATATTATGACAGACCAGCTAGATCTACTGTCTCTATTGTACTATGACAGACCAGCTAGATCTACTGTCTCTATTATATTATGACAGACCAGCTAGATCTACTGTCTCTATTGTACTATGACAGACCTGCTAGATCTACTATCATTATTATATTATGACAGACCAGCTACATCTACTGTCTCGATTATAATATGACAGACCAGCTCGATCTACTGTCTCTGTTGTATTATGACAGACCAGCTAGATCTACTGTCTCTATTGTACTATGACAGACCAGCTAGATCTACTGTCTCTATTATATTATGACAGACCAGCTAGATCTACTGTCTCGATTATAATATGACAGACCAGCTGGATCTACTGTCTCTATTGTATTATGACATACCAGCTAGATTGACTGTCTCTATTATATTATGACAGACCAGCTAGATCTACTGTCTCTATTGTATTATGACAGACAAGCTAGTTCTACTCTCTCTATTATATTATGACAGACCAGCTAGATCTACTGTTTCTATTATAATATGACAGACCAGCTAGATCTACTGTCTCTATTATAATATGACAGACCAGCTGGATCTACTGTCTCTATTATATTATGACAGACCAGGTGGATCTACTGTCTCTATTATATTATGACAGACCAGGTAGATCTACTGTCTCTATTATAATATGACAGACCAGGTAGATCTACTGTCTCTATTATAAAATGTCAGACCAGCTAGATCTAATGTCTCCATTATAATATGACAGACCAGCTCGATCTACTGTCTCTGTTGTATTATGACAGACCAGCTAGATCTACTGTCTGTATTATATTATGACAGACCAGCTAGATCTACTGTCTCTATTGTACTATGACAGACCAGCTAGATCTACTGTCTCTATTATATTATGACAGACCAGCTAGATCTACTGTCTCGATTATAATTTGACAGACCAGCTAGATCTACTGTCTCTATTGTATTATGACATACCAGCTAGATCTACTGTCTCTATTATATTATGACAGACCAGCTAGAGCTACCTTCTCTATTATAATATGACAGACCAGCTAGATTTACTGTCTCTATTATATTAAGACAGACCAGCTAGATCTACTATCTCTATTATATTATGACAGACCCGCTACATCTACTGTCTCGATTATAATATGACAGACCAGCTCGATCTACTGTCTCTGTTGTATTATGACAGACCAGCTAGATCTACTGTCTCTATTGTACTATGACAGACCAGCTAGATCTACTGTCTCTATTATATTATGACAGACCAGCTAGATCTACTGTCTCGATTATAATATGACAGACCAGCTAGATCTACTGTCTCTATTGTATTATGACATACCAGCTAGATCTACTGTCTCTATTATATTATGACAGACCAGCTAGATCTACTGTCTCTATTATATTATGACAGACCAGCTAGATCTACTGTCTCTATTATATTATGACAGACCAGCTAGATTTACTGTCTCTATTATATTATGACATACCAGCTAGATCTACTGTCTCAATTATAATATGACAGACCAGCTAGATCTACTGTCTCTATTGTATTATGACAGACAAGCTAGTTCTACTCTCTCTATTATATTATGACAGACCAGCTATATCTACTGTTTCTATTATAATATGACAGACCAGCTAGATCTACTGTCTCTATTATAATATGACAGACCAGCTAGATCTACTTTCTCTATTATATTATGACAGACCAGCTAGATCTACTGTCTCTATTATATTATGACAGACCAGCTAGATCTACTGTCTCTATTATAATATGACAGACAAGCTAGATCTACTGTCTATATTGTACTATGACAGACCAGCTAGATCTACTGTCTCTATTATAATATGACAGACCAGGTAGATCTACTGTCTCTATTATAAAATGTCAGACCAGCTAGATCTAATGTCTCTATTATAATATGACAGACCAGCTCGATCTACTGTCTCTGTTGTATTATGACAGACCAGCTAGATCTACTGTCTCTATTGTACTATGACAGACCAGCTAGATCTACTGTCTCTATTATATTATGACAGACCAGCTAGATCTACTGTCTCGATTATAATATGACAGACCAGCTAGATCTACTGTCTCTATTGTATTATGACATACCAGCTAGATCTACTGTCTCTATTATATTATGACAGACCAGCTAGATCTACTGTCTCTATTATATTATGACAGACCAGCTAGATCTACTGTCTCTATTATATTATGACAGACCAGCTAGATTTACTGTCTCTATTATATTATGACATACCAGCTAGATCTACTCTCTCTATTATATTATGACAGACCAGCTAGATCTACTGTCTCTATTATATTATGACAGACAAGCTAGTTCTACTGTCTCTATTATATTATGACAGACCAGCTAGATCTACTGTTTCTATTATAATATGACAGACCAGCTAGATCTACTGTCTCGATTATAATATGACAGACCAGCTAGATCTACTGTCTCTATTATATTATGACAGACCAGCTAGATCTACTGTCTCTATTATATTATGACAGACCAGCTAGATCTACTGTCTCTATTATAATATGACAGACCAGCTAGATCTACTGTCTCTATTATATTATGACAGACCAGGTGGATCTACTGTCTCTATTATAATATGACAGACCAGCTAGATCTACTTTCTCTATTATAATATGACAGACCAGGTAGATCTACTGTCTCTATTATATTATGACAGACCAGCTAGATCTACTGTCTTTATTATATTATGACAGACCAGCTAGATCTACTGTCTCTATTATATTATGACAGACCAGCTAGATTTACTGTCTCTATTATATTATGACATACCAGCTAGATCTACTGTCTCAATTATAATATGACAGACCAGCTAGATCTACTGTCTCTATTGTATTATGACAGACAAGCTAGTTCTACTCTCTATTATATTATGACAGACCAGCTAGATCTACTGTTTCTATTATAATATGACAGACCAGCTAGATCTACTGTCTCTATTATATTATGACAGACCAGCTAGATCTACTGTCTCTATTATAATATGACAGACCAGCTAGATCTACTGTCTATATTGTACTATGACAGACCAGCTAGATCTACTGTCTCTATTATAATATGACAGACCAGGTAGATCTACTGTCTCTATTATAAAATGTCAGACCAGCTAGATCTAATGTCTCTATTATAATATGACAGACCAGCTCGATCTACTGTCTCTGTTGTATTATGACAGACCAGCTAGATCTACTGTCTCTATTGTACTATGACAGACCAGCTAGATCTACTGTCTCTATTATATTATGACAGACCAGCTAGATCTACTGTCTCGATTATAATATGACAGACCAGCTAGATCTACTGTCTCTATTGTATTATGACATACCAGCTAGATCTACTGTCTCGATTATAATATGACAGACCAGCTAGATCTACTGTCTCTATTATATTATGACAGACCAGCTAGATCTACTGTCTCTATTATATTATGACAGACCAGCTAGATTTACTGTCTCTATTATATTATGACATACCAGCTAGATCTACTCTCTCTATTATATTATGACAGACCAGCTAGATCTACTGTCTCTATTATATTATGACAGACAAGCTAGTTCTACTCTCTCTATTATATTATGACAGACCAGCTAGATCTACTGTTTCTATTATAATATGACAGACCAGCTAGATCTACTGTCTCGATTATAATATGACAGACCAGCTAGATCTACTGTCTCTATTATATTATGACAGACCAGCTAGATCTACTGTCTCTATTATATTATTATGACAGACCAGCTAGATCTACTGTCTCTATTATAACATGACAGACCAGCTGGATCTACTGTCTCTATTATATTATGACAGACCAGGTGGATCTACTGTCTCTATTATATTATGACAGACCAGGTAGATCTACTGTCTCTATTATAATATGACAGACCAGGTAGATCTACTGTCTCTATTATAAAATGTCAGACCAGCTAGATCTAATGTCTCCATTATAATATGACAGACCAGCTCGATCTACTGTCTCTGTTGTATTATGACAGACCAGCTAGATCTACTGTCTGTATTATATTATGACAGACCAGCTAGATCTACTGTCTCTATTGTACTATGACAGACCAGCTAGATCTACTGTCTCTATTATATTATGACAGACCAGCTAGATCTACTGTCTCTATTGTACTATGACAGACCAGCTAGATCTACTATCATTATTATATTATGACAGACCAGCTAGATCTACTGTCTCTATTATAATATGACAGACCAGCTAGATCTAATGTCTCTATTGTATTATGACAGACCAGCTCGATCTACTGTCTCTGTTGTATTATGACAGACCAGCTAGATCTACTGTCTGTATTATATTATGACAGACCAGCTAGATCTACTGTCTCGATTATAATATGACAGACCAGCTAGATCTACTGTCTCTATTATATTATGACAGACCAGCTAGATCTACTGTCTCTATTATATTATGACAGACCAGCTAGATCTACTGTCTCTATTATATTATGACAGACCAGCTAGATCTACTTTCTCTATTATATTATGACAGACCAGCTAGATCTACTGTCTCTATTATATTATGACAGACCAGCTAGATCTACTGTCTCTATTATAATATGACAGACCAGCTGGATCTACTGTCTCTATTATATTATGACAGACCAGGTGGATCTACTGTCTCTATTATATTATGACAGACCAGCTAGATCTACTGTCTCTATTATAATATGACAGACCAGGTAGATCTACTGTCTCTATTATAAAATGTCAGACCAGCTAGATCTAATGTCTCCATTATAATATGACAGACCAGCTCGATCTACTGTCTCTGTTGTATTATGACAGACCAGCTAGATCTACTGTCTGTATTATATTATGACAGACCAGCTAGATCTACTGTCTCTATTGTACTATGACAGACCAGCTAGATCTACTGTCTCTATTATATTATGACAGACCAGCTAGATCTACTGTCTCGATTATAATTTGACAGACCAGCTAGATCTACTGTCTCTATTGTATTATGACATACCAGCTAGATCTACTGTCTCTATTATATTATGACAGACCAGCTAGAGCTACCTTCTCTATTATAATATGACAGACCAGCTAGATTTACTGTCTCTATTATATTAAGACAGACCAGCTAGATCTACTATCTCTATTATATTATGACAGACCCGCTACATCTACTGTCTCGATTATAATATGACAGACCAGCTCGATCTACTGTCTCTGTTGTATTATGACAGACCAGCTAGATCTACTGTCTCTATTGTACTATGACAGACCAGCTAGATCTACTGTCTCTATTATATTATGACAGACCAGCTAGATCTACTGTCTCGATTATAATATGACAGACCAGCTAGATCTACTGTCTCTATTGTATTATGACATACCAGCTAGATCTACTGTCTCTATTATATTATGACAGACCAGCTAGATCTACTGTCTCTATTATATTATGACAGACCAGCTAGCTCTACTGTCTCTATTATACTATGACAGACCAGCTAGATTTACTGTCTCTATTATATTATGACATACCAGCTAGATCTACTGTCTCAATTATAATATGACAGACCAGCTAGATCTACTGTCTCTATTGTATTATGACAGACAAGCTAGTTCTACTCTCTCTATTATATTATGACAGACCAGCTAGATCTACTGTTTCTATTATAATATGACAGACCAGCTAGATCTACTGTCTCTATTATAATATGACAGACCAGCTAGATCTACTTTCTCTATTATATTATGACAGACCAGCTAGATCTACTGTCTCTATTATATTATGACAGACCAGCTAGATCTACTGTCTCTATTATAACATGACAGACAAGCTAGATCTACTGTCTATATTGTACTATGACAGACCAGCTAGATCTACTGTCTCTATTATAATATGACAGACCAGGTAGATCTACTGTCTCTATTATAAAATGTCAGACCAGCTAGATGACAGACCAGCTCGATCTATTATATTATGACAGACCAGCTAGATCTACTGTCTCTATTTACTATGACAGACCAGCTATGACAGACCAGCTAGATCTACTGTCAGACCAGCTAGATCTACTGTCTCTATTGTATTATGACAGACCAGCTAGATCTACTGTCTCTATTATATTATGACAGACCAGCTAGATCTACTGTCTCTATTATATTATGACAGACCAGCTAGATCTACTGTCTCTATTATATTATGACAGACCAGCTAGATTTACTGTCTCTATTATATTATGACATACCAGCTAGATCTACTGTCTCTATTATAATATGACAGACCAGCTAGATCTACTGTCTCTATTGTATTATGACAGACAAGCTAGTTCTACTCTCTCTATTATATTATGACAGACCAGCTAGATCTACTGTTTCTATTATAATATGACAGACCAGCTAGATCTACTGTCTCTATTATAATATGACAGACCAGCTAGATCTACTTCTCTATTATATTATGACAGACCAGCTAGATCTACTGTCTCTATTATATTATGACAGACCAGCTAGATCTACTGTCTCTATTATAATATGACAGACCAGCTGGATCTACTGTCTCTATTATATTATGACAGACCAGGTGGATCTACTGTCTCTATTATATTATGACAGACCAGGTAGATCTACTGTCTCTATTATAATATGACAGACCAGGTAGATCTACTGTCTCTATTATAAAATGTCAGACCAGCTAGATCTACTGTCTCTATTATATTATGACAGACCAGCTAGATCTACTGTCTCTATTATATTATGACAGACCAGCTAGATTTACTGTCTCTATTATATTATGACATACCAGCTAGATCTACTGTCTCAATTATAATATGACAGACCAGCTAGATCTACTGTCTCTATTGTATTATGACAGACAAGCTAGTTCTACTGTCTCTATTATATTACGACAGACCAGCTAGATCTACTGTTTCTATTATAATATGACAGACCAGCTAGATCTACTGTCTCTATTATAATATGACAGACCAGCTAGATCTACTGTCTCTGTGTCTTGATTATATTATGACAGACCAGCTAGATCTACAGTCTCTATTATATTATGACAGACCAGCTGGATCTACTGTCTCTATTAGAATATGACAGACCAGCTAGATATACTGTCTCTATTATTCTATGACAGAGCAGCTAGATACACTGTCTCTATTATATTTTGATGGACCAGGTGGATCTACTGTCTCTATTATATTATGACAGACCTGCTGGTTCTACTATGACAGACCAGCTAGATCTACTGTTTCTTTGTCTCTAATATCTTATGACAGCCCAGCTAGATCTACTGTCTCTATTATAATATGACAGACCAGCTAGATCTACTGTCTCTATAATAATATGACAAACCAGCTAGATCTACTGTCTCTATTATATTATGACAGACCAGCTAGATCTACTGTCTCTATTATAATATGACAGACCAGCTAGATCTACTGTCCCTATGTCTCTAATATATTATGACAGCCCAGCTAGATCTACTGTCTCTATTATAATATGACAGACCAGCTAGATCTACTGTCTCTATTATAAGATGACAGACAAGCTAGATCTACTGTCTGTATTATATTATGACAGAACTGCTGGATCTACTATGACAGACCAGCTAGATCTACTGTCTCTGTGTCTCAAATATATTATGACAGACCAGGTGGATCTACTGTCTCTATTATATTATGACAGACCAGCTAGATCTACTGTCTCTATTATAATATGACAGACCAGCTAGATCTACTTTCTCTATTATATTATGACAGACCAGCTAGATCTACTGTCTCTATTGTATTATGACAGACCAGCTAGATCTACTGTATCTATTATAATATGACAGACCAGCTAGATCTACTGTCTCTATTATAATATGACAGACCAGCTAGATCTACTATGACAGACCCGCTAGATCTACTGTCTCTGGGTCTGACAGAATATATTATGACAGACCAGCTAGATCTACTGTCTCCATTATAATATGACAGACCTGTCTTGGTTCTAGCTGATCTCTTTATTATATTATGACAGACCAGCTAGATCTACTGTCTGTATTATATTATGACAGACAAGCTAGATCTACTGTCTCTATTATAATATGACAGACCAGCTAGATCTACTGTCTCTATTATATTATGACAGACCAGCTAGATCTACTGTCTGTATTATATTATGACAGACCAGCTAGATCTACTGTCTCTCTATTATACTATGACAGACCAGCTAGATCTACTCTCTCTATTATAATATGACAGACCAGGTAGATCTACTGTCTCTATTATAAAATGTCAGACCAGCTAGATCTAATGTCTCTATTATAATATGACAGACCAGCTAGATCTACTGTCTCTGTTGTATTATGACAGACCAGCTAGATCTACTGTCTCTATTATATTATGACAGACCAGGTAGATCTACTGTCTCTATTATAAAATGACAGACCAGCTAGATCTAATGTCTCTATTATAATATGACAGACCAGCTAGATCTACTGTCTCTATTGTATTATGACAGACCAGCTAGATCTACTGTCTCTATTATATTATGACAGACCAGCTAGATCTACTGTCTCTATTATAATATGACAGACCAGCTAGATCTACTGTCTCTATTATATTATGACAGACCAGCTAGATCTACTGTCTCTATTATATTATGACAGACCAGCTAGAGCTACTGTCTCTATTATAATATGACAGACCAGCTAGATTTACTGTCTCTATTATATTAAGACAGACCAGCTAGATCTACTATCTCTATTATATTATGACAGACCAGCTACATCTACTGTCTCGATTATAATATGACAGACCAGCTAGATCTACTGTCTCTATTATATTATGACAGACCAGCTAGATCTACTGTCTCTATTATATTATGACAGACCAGCTAGATCTACTGTCTCTATTATATTATGACATACCAGCTAGATCTACTGTCTCAATTATAATATGACAGACCAGCTAGATCTACTGTCTCTATTGTATTATGACAGACAAGCTAGTTCTACTCTCTCTATTATATTATGACAGACCAGCTGGATCTACTGTCTCTATTATATTATGACGGACCAGGTGGATCTACTGTCTCTATTATAATATGACAGACCAGCTAGATCTACTTTCTCTATTATATTATAACAGACCAGCTAGATCTACTGTCTCTATTATATTATGACAGACCAGCTAGATCTACTATGACAGACCAGCTAGATCTACTCTCTCTGTGTCTCTAATATATTATGACAGCCCAGCTAGATCTACTGTCTCAATTATAACATGACAGACCAGCTAGATCTACTGTCTCTATTATAATATGACAGACCAGCCAGATCTACTGTCTCTATTATAACATGACAGACCAGCTAGATCTACTGTCTCTATTATAATATGACAGACCAGCTAGATCTACTGTCTCTATGTCTCTAATATATTATGACAGCCCAGCTAGATCTACTGTCTCTATTATAATATGACAGACCAGCTAGATCTACTGTCTCTATTATAATATGACAGACAAGCTAGATCTACTGTCTGTATTATATTATGACAGAACTGCTGGATCTACTATGACAGACCAGCTAGATCTACTGTGTCTGTGTCTAATATATTATGACAGACCAGCTAGATCTACTGTCTCTATTATATTATGACAGACCAGCTAGATCTACTGTCTCTAATATATTATGACATACCATTTAGATCTACTGTTCTTATTATATTATGACAGACCAGCTAGATCTACTGTCTCAATAATAATATGACAGACCAGCTAGATCTAATGTCTCTATTATAATATGACAGACCGCTAGATCTACTGTCTCTATTATATTATGACAGACCAGCTAGATCTACTGTCTCTATTATAATTTGACAGACCAGCTAGATCTAATATCTCTATTATAATATGACAGACCAGCTATATCTACTGTCTCTATTGTAATATGACAGGCCAGCTAGATCTACTGTCTCTATTGTATTATGACAGACCAGCTAGATCTAGTGTCTCTATTATATTATGACAGAGCAGCTAGAAAACTGTCTCTATTATATTATGACAGACCAGCTAGAGCTACTGTCTCTATTATATTATGACAGACCAGCTAGATCTACTGTCTCTATTATAATATGACAGACCAGCTAGATTTACTGTCTCTATTATATTAAGACAGACCAGCTAGATCTACTATCTCTATTATATTATGACAGACCAGCTAGATCTACTGTCTCGATTATAATATGACAGACCAGCTAGATCTACTGTCTCTATTATATTATGACAGACCAGCTAGATCTACTCTCTCTATTATATTATGACAGACCAGCTAGATCTACTGTCTCTATTATAATATGACAGACCAGCTAGATCTACTTTCTCTATTATATTATGACAGACCAGCTAGATCTACTGTCTCTATTATATTATGACAGACCAGCTAGATCTACTGTTTCTATTATAATATGACAGACCAGCTAGATCTACTGTCTCTATTATAATATGACAGACCAGCTAGATCTACTTCTCTATTATATTATGACAGACCAGCTAGATCTACTGTCTCTATTATATTATGACAGACCAGCTAGATCTACTGTCTCTATTATAATATGACAGACCAGCCAGATCTACTGTCTCTATTATAACATGACAGACCAGCCAGATCTACTGTCTCTATTATAATATGACAGACCAGCTAGATCTACTGTCTCTATTATAATATGACAGACCAGCTAGATCTACTGTCTGTATTATATTATGACAGACAGAACTGCTGGATCTACTATGACAGACCAGCTAGATCTACTCTCTGTGTCTCGAATATATTATGACAGACCAGCTAGATCTACTGTCTCTATTATATTATGACAGACCAGCTAGATCTACTGTCTCTAATATATTATGACAGACCATTTAGATCTACTGTTCTTATTATATTATGACAGACCAGCTAGATCTACTGTCTCTATAATAATATGACAGACCAGCTAGATCTACTGTCTCTATTATATTATGACAGACCAGCTAGATCTACTGTCTCTATTATATTATGACAGACCAGCTAGATCTACTGTCTCTATTATAATATGACAGACCAGCTAGATCTATTGTCTCTATTATAATATGACAGACCAGCTAGATCTAATGTCTCTATTGTATTATGACAGACCTAGTCTCTAGATATAGTGTCTCTATTATATTATGACAGAGCAGCTAGAAAACCTGTCTCTATTATATTATGACAGACCAGCTAGATCTACTGTCTCTATTATATTATGACAGACCAGCTAGATTTACTGTCTCTATTATAATATGACAGACCAGCTAGATTTACTGTCTCTATTATATTAAGACAGACCAGCTAGATCTACTATCTCTATTATATTATGACAGACCAGCTAGATCTACTATCTCTATGTCTCTATTATATTATGACAGACCAGCTAGATCTACTGTCTCTATTATATTATGACAGACCAGGTAGATCTACTGTCTCTATTATAATATGACAGACCAGCTAGATCTACTGTCTCTATTATATTATGACAGACCAGCTAGATCTACTGTCTCTATTATAATATGACAGACCAGCTAGATCTACTGTCTCTATTGTAGTGTTACTGACCAGCTAGATCTACTGTCTCTATTATATTATGACAGACCAGCTAGATATACTGTCTCTATTATAATATGACAGACCAGCTAGATCTACTGTCTCTATTATAATATGACAGACCAGCTAGATCTACTGTCTCTATTATAATATGACAGACCAGCTAGATCTACTGTCTCTATTATAATATGACAGACCAGCTAGATCTACTGTCTCTATTATAATATGACAGACCAGCTAGATCTACTGTCTCTATTATATTATGACAGACCAGCTAGATCTACTGTCTCTATTATAATATGACAGACCAGCTAGATCTACTGTCTCTATTATAATATGACAGACCAGCTAGATCTACTGTCTCTATTATAATATGACAGACCAGCTAGATCTAATGTCTCTATTATAACATGACAGACCAGCTAGATCTACTGTCTCTATTATAATATGACAGACCAGCTAGATCTACTGTCTCTATTATATTATGACAGACCAGCTAGATCTACTGTCTCTATTATATTATGACAGACCAGCTAGATCTACTGTCTCTATTATAACATGACAGACCAGCTAGATCTACTGTCTCTATTATAATATGACAGACCAGCTAGATGTACTGTCTCTATTATAATATGACAGACGAGCTAGATCTACTGTCTGTATTATATTATGACAGAACTGCTGGATCTACTATGACAGACCAGCTAGATCTACTGTCTCTATTATATTATGACAGACCAGCTAGATCTACTGTCTCTATTATATTATGACAGACCAGCTAGATCTACTGTCTCTATTATATTATGACAGACCAGCTAGATCTACTGTCTCTATTATATTATGACAGACCAGCTAGATCTACTGTCTCTATTGTATTATGACAGACCAGCTAGTTCTACTGTCTCTATTGTATTATGACAGACCAGCTAGATCTACTGTCTCTATTATATTATGACATACCAGCTAGATCTACAGTCTCTATTATATTATGACAGACCAGCTAGATCTACTTTCTATATTATATTATGACAGACCAGCTAGATATACTGTCTCTATTGTATTATGACAGACCAGCTAGATCTACTGTCTCTGTTATATTATGACAGACCAGCTAGATCTATTGTCTCTATTATATTATGACAGACCAGGTGGATCTACTGTCTCTATTATATTATGACAGACCAGGTGGATATACTGTCTCTATTAGAATATGACAGACCAGCTAGATCTACTGTCTAACTTATAATATGACAGACCAGCTAGATCTACTGTCTCTATTATATTATGACAGACCAGCTAGATCTACTGTCTCTATTATATTATGACAGACCAGCTAGATTTACTGTCTCTATTATATTATGACATACCAGCTAGATCTACTGTCTCAATTATAATATGACAGACCAGCTAGATCTACTGTCTCTATTGTATTTTGACAGACAAGCTAGTTCTACTCTCTCTATTATATTATGACAGACCAGCTAGATCTACTGTTTCTATTATAATATGACAGACCAGCTAGATCTACTGTCTCTATTATAACATGACAGACCAGCTAGATCTACTTTCTCTATTATATTATGACAGACCAGCTAGATCTACTGTCTCTATTATATTATGACAGACCAGCTAGATCTACTGTCTCTATTATAATATGACAGACCAGCTGGATCTACTGTCTCTATTATATTATGACAGACCAGGTGGATCTACTGTCTCTATTATATTATGACAGACCAGCTAGATCTACTGTCTCTATTATATTATGACAGACCTGCTGGATCTACTATGACAGACCAGCTAGATCTACTCTCTCTGTGTCTCTAATATATTATGACAGCCCAGCTAGATCTACTGTCTCAATTATAACATGACAGACCAGCTAGATCTACTGTCTCTATTATAATATGACAGACCAGCCAGATCTACTGTCTCTATTATAACATGACAGACCAGCTAGATCTACTGTCTCTATTATAATATGACAGACCAGCTAGATCTACTGTCCCTATGTCTCTAATATATTATGACAGCCCAGCTAGATCTACTGTCTCTATTATAATATGACAGACCAGCTAGATCTACTGTCTCTATTATAAGATGACAGACAAGCTAGATCTACTGTCTGTATTATATTATGACAGAACTGCTGGATCTACTATGACAGACCAGCTAGATCTACTGTCTCTGTGTCTCAAATATATTATGACAGACCAGGTGGATCTACTGTCTCTATTATATTATGACAGACCAGCTAGATCTACTGTCTCTATTATAATATGACAGACCAGCTAGATCTACTTTCTCTATTATATTATGACAGACCAGCTAGATCTACTGTCTCTATTGTATTATGACAGACCAGCTAGATCTACTGTATCTATTATAATATGACAGACCAGCTAGATCTACTGTCTCTATTATAATATGACAGACCAGCTAGATCTACTATGACAGACCCGCTAGATCTACTGTCTCTGGGTCTCGAATATATTATGACAGACCAGCTAGATCTACTGTCTCCATTATAATATGACAGACCTGTTGGTTCTACTGTCTTTATTATATTATGACAGACCAGCTAGATCTACTGTCTGTATTATATTATGACAGACAAGCTAGATCTACTGTCTCTATTATAATATGACAGACCAGCTAGATCTACTGTCTCTATTATATTATGACAGACCAGCTAGATCTACTGTCTGTATTATATTATGACAGACAAGCTAGATCTACTGTCTATATTGTACTATGACAGACCAGCTAGATCTACTGTCTCTATTATAATATGACAGACCAGGTAGATCTACTGTCTCTATTATAATATGACAGACCAGCTAGATCTACTGTCTCTATTATATTATGACAGACAAGCTAGATCTACTGTCTCTGTTGTATTATGACAGACCAGCTAGATCTACTGTCTCTATTATATTATGACAGACCAGGTAGATCTACTGTCTCTATTATAAAATGTCAGACCAGCTAGATCTAATGTCTCTATTATAATATGACAGACCAGCTCGATCTACTGTCTCTATTGTACTTTGACAGACCAGCTAGATCTACTGTCTCTATTATATTATGACAGACCAGCTAGATCTACTGTCTCGATTTTAATATGACAGACCAGCTAGATCTACTGTCTCTATTGTATTATGACATACCAGCTAGATCTACTGTCTCTATTATAATATGACAGACCAGCCAGATCTACTGTCTCTATTATAACATGACAGACCAGCTAGATGTACTGTCTCTATTATATTAAGACAGACCAGCTAGATCTACTATCTCTATTATATTATGACAGACCAGCTACATCTACTGTCTCGATTATAATATGACAGACCAGCTAGATCTACTGTCTCTATTATATTATGACAGACCAGCTAGATCTACTGTCTCTATTATATTATGACAGACCAGCTAGATTTACTGTCTCTATTATATTATGACATACCAGCTAGATCTACTGTCTCTATTATAATATGACAGACCAGCTAGATCTACTGTCTCTATTATATTATGACAGACAGCTAGTTCTACTGTCTCTATTATATTATGACAGACCAGCTAGATCTACTGTTTCTATTATAATATGACAGACCAGCTAGATCTACTGTCTCTATTATAATATGACAGACCAGCTAGATCTACTTTCTCTATTATATTATGACAGACCAGCTAGATCTACTGTCTTATTATATTATGACAGACCAGCTAGATCTACTATGACAGACCAGCTAGATCTACTCTCTCTGTGTCTCTAATATATTATGACAGCCCAGCTAGATCTACTGTCTCTATTATAACATGACAGACCAGCTAGATCTACTGTCTCTATTATAATATGACAGACCAGCCAGATCTACTGTCTCTATTATATTATGACAGACCAGCTAGATCTACTGTCTCTGACATGCTAGATCTATTATCTCTATTATATATGACAGACCAGCTAGATCTACTGTCTCTATGTCTCTAATATATTATGACAGCCCAGCTAGATCTACTGTCTCTATTATAATATGACAGACCAGCTAGATCTACTGTCTCTATTATAATATGACAGACAAGCTAGATCTACTGTCTGTATTATATTATGACAGAACTGCTGGATCTACTATGACAGACCAGCTAGATCTACTGTGTCTGTGTCTCGAATATATTATGACAGACCAGCTAGATCTACTGTCTCTATTATATTATGACAGACCAGCTAGATCTACTGTCTCTAATATATTATGACATACCATTTAGATCTACTGTTCTATTATATTATGACAGCCCAGCTAGATCTACTGTCTCTATTATAATATGACAGACCAGCTATATCTACTGTCTCTATTATAATATGACAGACTAGCTAGATCTACTTTCTCTATTATATTATGACAGACCAGCTACATCTACTGTCTCTATTATAATTTGACAGACCAGCTAGATCTAATATCTCTATTATAATATGACAGACCAGCTATATCTACTGTCTCTATTGTAATATGACAGGCCAGCTAGATCTACTGTCTCTATTGTATTATGATAGACCAGCTAGATATATTGTCTCTATTATATTATGACAGAGCAGCTAGAAAACCTGTCTCTATTATATTATGATGGACCAGCTAGAGCTACTGTCTCTATTATATTATGACAGACCAGCTAGAGCTACTGTCTCTATTATAATATGACAGACCAGCAAGATTTACTGTCTCTATTATATTAAGACAGACCAGCTAGATCTACTATCTCTATTATATTATGACAGACCCGCTACATCTACTGTCTCTATTATAATATGACAGACCAGCTAGATCTACTGTCTCTATTATATTATGACAGACCAGCTAGATCTACTGTCTCTATTATATTATGACAGACCAGCTAGATCTACTGTCTCTATTATAATATGACAGACCAGCTAGATCTACTTTCTCTATTATATTATGACAGACAAGCTAGTTCTACTGTCTCTATTATATTATGACAGACCAGCTAGATCTACTGTTTCTATTATAATATGACAGACCAGCTAGATCTACTGTCTCTATTATAATATGACAGACCAGCTAGATCTACTGTCTCTATTATATTATGACAGACCAGCTAGATCTACTGTCTCTATTATATTATGACAGACCAGCTAGATCTACTGTCTCTATTATAATATGACAGACCAGCCAGATCTACTGTCTCTATTATAACATGACAGACCAGCTAGATCTACTGTCTCTATTATAATATGACAGACCAGCTAGATCTACTGTCTCTATTATAATATGACAGACGAGCTAGATCTACTGTCTGTATTATATTATGACAGAACTGCTGGATCTACTATGACAGACCAGCTAGATCTACTGTCTCTGTGTCTCAGAATATATTATTATGACAGACCAGCTAGATCTACTGGCTCTATTATATTATGACAGACCAGCTAGATCTACTGTCTCTAATATATTATGACAGACCATTTAGTTCTACTGTTCTTATTATTTTATGACACACCAGCTAGATCTACTCTCTCTATTATTTTATGACAGACCAGCTAGATCTAATGGCTCTATTATATTATGACAGACCAGCTAGCTCTACAGTCTCTAATATATTATGACAGACCAAGCTAGATCTACTGTCTATATTGTATTATGACAGACCAGCTAGATCTAATATCTCTATTATAATATGACAGACCAGCTAGATCTACTGTCTCTATTGTAATATGACAGGCCAGCTAGATCTACTGTCTCTATTGTATTATGATAGACCAGCTAGATATAGTGTCTCTATTATATTATGACAGAGCAGCTAGAAAACCTGTCTCTATTATATTATGATGGACCAGCTAGAGCTACTGTCTCTATTATATTATGACAGACCAGCTAGAACTACTGTCTCTATTATAATATGACAGACCAGCTAGATTTACTGTCTCTATTATATTACGACAGACCAGCTAGATCTACTGTCTCTATTATATTATGACAGACCAGCTAGATCTACTGTCTCTATTATATTACGACAGACCAGGTAGATCTACTGTCTCTATTATATTATGACAGACTAGCTAGATCACTGTCTCTATTGTATTATGACAGACCAGCTAGATCTACTGTGTCTGTTGTATTATGACAGACCAGCTAGATCTACTGTCTCTATTGTATTATGACAGACCAGCTAGATCTACTGTCTCTATTGTACTTTGACTGACCAGCTAGATCTACTGTCTCTATTATATTATGACAGACCAGATGGATCTACTGTCTCTATTATATTATGACAGACCAGCTAGATCTACTGTATCTATTATAATATGACAGACCAGCTAGATCTACTGTCTCTATTATAATATGACAGACCAGCTAGATCTAATGTCTCTATTATAAAATGACAGACCAGCTAGATCTAATGTCTCTATTATAATATGACAGACCAGCTAGATCTACTGTCTCTATTATATTATGACAGACCAGCTAGATCTACTGTATCTATTATAATATGACAGACCTGCTAGATCTACTGTCTCTATTATAATATGACAGACCAGCTAGATCTACTGTCTCTATTATAATATGACAGACCAGCTAGATCTAATGTCTCTATTATAATATGACAGACCAGCTAGATCTAATGTCTCTATTATAATATGACAGACCAGCTAGATCTACTGTCTCTATTATAATATGACAGACCAGCTAAATCTACTGTCTCTATTATAATTTGACAGACCAGCTAGATCTAATGTCTCTATTATAATATGACAGACAAGCTAGATCTACTGTCTCTATTATATTATGACAGACCAGCTAGATCTACTGTCTCTATTATATTATGACAGACCAGCTAGATCTACTGTCTCTATTATATTATTACAGACCAGCTAGATATACTGTCTCTATTATATTATGACAGACCAGCTAGATCTACAATCTCTATTATATTATGACAGACAGCTAGATCTACTGTCTCTATTGTATTATGATAGACCAGCTAGAGCTACTCTCTATTATAATATGACAGACCAGCTAGATTTACTGTCTCTATTATATTAAGACAGACCAGCTAGATCTACTGTCTCTATTATATTATGACAGACCAGCTACATCTACTGTCTCGATTATAATATGACAGACCAGCTAGATCTACTGTCTCTATTATATTATGACAGACCAGCTAGATCTACTGTCTCTATTATATTATGACATACCAGCTAGATCTACTCTCTCAATTATAATATGACAGACCAGCTAGATTTACTTTCTCTATTATATTATGACAGACAGCTAGTTCTACTCTCTCTATTATAATATGACAGACCAGCTAGATCTACATTCTCTGTTATATTATGACAGACCAGCTAGATCGACTGTCTCTATTATAATATGACAGACCAGCTAGATCTACATTCTCTGTTATATTATGACAGACCAGCTAGATCTACTGTCTCTATTATAATATGACAGACCAGCTAGATCTACTGTCTCTATTATAATATGACAGACCAGCTAGATCTACATTCTCTGTTATATTATGACAGACCAGCTAGATCTACTGTCTCTATTATAATATGACAGACCAGGTAGATATACTGTCTCTATTATAAGATGACAGACCAGCTAGATATAATGTCTCTATTATATTATGACAGACCACCTACATCTACTGTCTCTATTGTATTATGATAGACCAGCTAGATCTACTGTCTCTATTATATTATGACAGACCTGCTGGATCTACTATGACAGACCAGCTAGATCTACTCTCTCTGTGTCTCTAATATATTATGACAGCCCAGCTAGATCTACTGTCTCAATTATAACATGACAGACCAGCTAGATCTACTGTCTCTATTATAATATGACAGACCAGCCAGATCTACTGTCTCTATTATAACATGACAGACCAGCTAGATCTACTGTCTCTATTATAATATGACAGACCAGCTAGATCTACTGTCTCTATGTCTCTAATATATTATGACAGCCCAGCTAGATCTACTGTCTCTATTATAATATGACAGACCAGCTAGATCTACTGTCTCTATTATAATATGACAGACAAGCTAGATCTACTGTCTGTATTATATTATGACAGAACTGCTGGATCTACTATGACAGACCAGCTAGATCTACTGTCTCTGTGTCTCGAATATATTATGACAGACCAGCTAGATCTACTGTCTCTATTATATTATGACAGACCAGCTAGATCTACTGTCTCTAATATATTATTACAGACCAGCTAGATCTACTGTCTCTATTATATTATGACAGACCAGCTAGATCTACAATCTCTATTATATTATGACAGACCAGCTAGATCTACTGTCTCTATTGTAATATGACAGGCCAGCTAGATCTACTGTCTCTATTGTATTATGATAGACCAGCTAGATATAGTGTCTCTATTATATTATGACAGAGCAGCTAGAAAACTGTCTCTATTATATTATGATGGACCAGCTAGATCTACTGTCTCTATTATATTATGACAGACCAGCTAGAGCTACTGTCTCTATTATAATATGACAGACCAGCTAGATTTACTGTCTCTATTATATTATGACAGACCAGCTAGATCTACTATCTCTATTATATTATGACAGACCAGCTAGATCTACTGTCTCTATTATATTATGACAGACCAGCTAGATCTACTGTCTCTATTATATTATGACAGACCAGCTAGATCTACTGTCTCTATTATAATATGACAGACCAGCTAGATCTACTTTCTCTATTGTATTATGACAGACAAGCTAGTTCTACTCTCTCTATTATATTATGACAGACCAGCTAGATCTACTGTCTCTATTATACTTTGACAGACCAGCTAGATCTACTGTCTCTATTATATTATGACAGACCAGCTAGATCTACTGTATCTATTATAATATGACAGACCAGCTAGATCTACTGTCTCTATTATAATATGACAGACCAGCTAGATCTACTGTCTCTATTATAATATGACAGACCAGCTAGATCTACTGTCTCTATTATATAATGAAAGACCAGCTAGATCTAATGTCTCTATTATAATATGACAGACCAGCTAGATCTTATGTCTCTATTATAATATGACATACCAGCTAGATCTTATGTCTCTATTATAATATGACAGACCAGCTAGATCTACTGTCTCTATTATAATATGACAGACCAGCTAGATCTTATGTCTCTATTATAATATGACAGACCAGCTAGATCTTATGTCTCTATTATAAGATGACAGACCAGCTAGATCTAATGTCTCTATTATAATATGACAGACCAGCTAGATCTACTGTCTCAATTATAATATGACAGACCAGCTAAATCTACTGTCTCTATTATAATTTGACAGACCAGCTAGATCTAATGTCTCTATTATAATATGACAGACCAGCTAGATCTAATGTCTCTATTGTATTATGACAGACCAGCTAGATCTACTGTCTCTATTATATTATGACAGACCAGCTAGATCTACTGTCTCTATTATATTATGACAGACCAGCTAGATCTACTGTCTCTATTATAATATGACAGACCAGCTAGATCTACAATCTCTATTATATTATGACAGACAGCTAGATCTACTGTCTCTATTGTATTATGACAGACCAGGTAGAGCTACTGTCTCTATTATAATATGACAGACCAGCTAGATTTACTGTCTATATTATATTATGACAGACCAGCTAGATCTACTATCTCTATTATATTATGACAGACCCAGCTAGATCTACTGTCTCTATTATAATATGACAGACCAGCTAGATCTACTGTCTCTATTATATTATGACAGACCAGCTAGATCTACTGTCTCTATTATATTATGACATACCAGCTAGATCTACTGTCTCTATTATAATATGACAGACCAGCTAGATCTACTGTCTCTATTGTATTATGACAGACAAGCTAGTTCTACTGTCTCTATTATATTATGACAGACCAGCTAGATCTACTGTTTCTATTATAATATGACAGACCAGCTAGATCTACTGTCTCTATATATAATATGACAGACCAGCTAGATCTACTTTCTCTATTATATTATGACAGACCAGCTAGATCTACTGTCTCTATTATATTATGACAGACCAGCTAGATCTACTGTCTCTATTATAATATGACAGACCAGCTAGATCTAATGTCTCTATTATATTATGACAGACCAGCTAGATCTACTGTCTCTGTTATAATATGACAGAACAGCTAGATCTACTGTCTCTATTGTATTATGACAGACCAGCTGGATCTACTGTCTCTATTATATTATGACAGACCAGGTGGATCTACTGTCTCTATTATATTATGACAGACCTGCTGGTTCTACTATGACAGACAGCTAGATCTACTGTCTCTGTGTCTCGAATAAATCATGACAGACCAGCTAGATCTACTGTCTCTGTTATAATGTGACAGACCAGCTAGATCTACTGTCTCTATTATAATATGACAGACCAGCTAGATCTACTGTCTCTATTATATTATGACAGACCAGCTGGATCTACTGTCTCTATCATAATATGACAGACCAGCTAGATATACTGTCTCTATTATTCTATGACAGAGCAGCTAGATACACTGTCTCTATTATATTATGACACTGTCTCTATTATAATATGACAGCTAGATCTACTATGACAGACCAGCTAGATCTACTGTCTCTGTCTCGAATATATTATGACAGACCAGCTAGATCTACTGTCTCTATTATATTATGACAGACCAGCTAGATCTACTGTCTCTAATATATTATTACAGACCAGCTAGATCTACTGTCTCTATTATATTATGACAGACCAGCTAGATCTACAATCTCTATTATATTATGACAGACCAGCTAGATCTACTGTCTCTATTATAATATGACAGCCAGCTAGATCTACTGTCTCTATTGTATTATGACAGACCAGCTAGATATAGTGTCTCTATTATATTATGACAGACCAGCTAGAAAACCTGTCTCTATTATATTATGATGGACCAGCTAGAGCTACTGTCTCTATTATATTATGACAGACCAGCTAGAGCTACTGTCTCTATTATAATATGACAGACCAGCTAGATTTACTGTCTCTATTATATTAAGACAGACCAGCTAGATCTACTGTCTCTATTATATTATGACAGACCAGCTAGATCTACTGTCTCTATTATATTATGACAGACCAGCTAGATCTACTGTCTCTATTATATTATGACATACCAGCTAGATCTACTGTCTATTATAATATGACAGACCAGCTAGATCTACTTTCTCTATTGTATTATGACAGACAAGCTAGTTCTACTCTCTCTATTATATTATGACAGACCAGCTAGATCTACTGTCTCTATTGTATTTGACAGACCAGCTAGATCTACTGTCTCTATTATATTATGACAGACCAGCTAGATCTACTGTATCTATTATAATATGACAGACCAGCTAGATCTACTGTCTCTATTATAATATGACAGACCAGCTAGATCTACTGTCTCTATTATAATATGACAGACCAGCTAGATCTAATGTCTCTATTATAAAATGACAGACCAGCTAGATCTAATGTCTCTATTATAATATGACAGACCAGCTAGATCTACTGTCTCTATTATATTATGACAGACCAGCTAGATCTACTGTATCTATTATAATATGACAGACCTGCTAGATCTACTGTCTCTATTATAATATGACAGACCAGCTAGATCTACTGTCTCTATTATAATATGACAGACCAGCTAGATCTAATGTCTCTATTATAATATGACAGACCAGCTAGATCTACTGTCTCTATTATAATATGACAGACCAGCTAGATCTACTGTCTCTATTATAATATGACAGACCAGCTAAATCTACTGTCTCTATTATAATTTGACAGACCAGCTAGATCTAATGTCTCTATTATAATATGACAGACAAGCTAGATCTACTGTCTCTATTGTATTATGACAGACCAGCTAGATCTACTGTCTCTATTATATTATGACAGACCAGCTAGATCTACTGTCTCTATTATATTATTACAGACCAGCTAGATATACTGTCTCTATTATATTATGACAGACCAGCTAGATCTACAATCTCTATTATATTATGACAGACAGCTAGATCTACTGTCTCTATTGTATTATGATAGACCAGGTAGAGCTACTGTCTCTATTATAATATGACAGACCAGCTAGATTTACTGTCTATATTATATTAAGACAGACCAGCTAGATCTACTATCTCTATTATATTATGACAGACCCGCTACATCTACTGTCTCGATTATAATATGACAGACCAGCTAGATCTACTGTCTCTATTATATTATGACAGACCAGCTAGATCTACTGTCTCTATTATATTATGACATACCAGCTAGATCTACTGTCTCAATTATAATATGACAGACCAGCTAGATCTACTTTCTCTATTGTATTATGACAGACAAGCTAGTTCTACTCTCTCTATTATATTATGACAGACCAGCTAGATCTACTGTTTCTATTATAATATGACAGACCAGCTAGATCTACTGTCTCTATTATAATATGACAGACCAGCTAGATCTACTTTCTCTATTATATTATGACAGACCAGCTAGATCTACTGTCTCTATTATATTATGACAGACCAGCTAGATCTACTGTCTCTATTATAATATGACAGACCAGCTAGATCTACTTTCTCTATTATATTATGACAGACCAGCTAGATCTACTGTCTCTATTATAAAATGACAGACCAGCTGGATCTACTGTCTCTATTATATTATGACAGACCAGGTGGATCTACTGTCTCTATTATATTATGACAGACCAGCTAGATCTACTGTCTCTATTATATTATGACAGACCAGCTGGATCTACTATGACAGACTAGCTAGATCTACTCTCTCTGTCTCTAATATATTATGACAGCCCAGCTAGATCTACTGTCTCAATTATAACATGACAGACCAGCTAGATCTACTGTCTCTATTATAATATGACAGACCAGCCAGATCTACTGTCTCTATTATAACATGACAGACCAGCTAGCTCTACTGTCTCTATTATAATATGACAGACCAGCTAGATCTACTGTCTCTATGTCTCTAATATATTATGACAGCCCAGCTAGATCTACTGTCTCTATTATAATATGACAGACCAGCTAGATCTACTGTCTCTATTATAATATGACAGACAAGCTAGATCTACTGTCTGTATTATATTATGACAGAACTGCTGGATCTACTATGACAGACCAGCTAGATCTACTGTCTCTGTGTCTCGAATATATTATGACAGACCAGCTATATCTACTGTCTCTATTGTAATATGACAGGCCAGCTAGATCTACTGTCTCTATTGTATTATGATAGACCAGCTAGATATAGTGTCTCTATTATATTATGACAGAGCAGCTAGAAAACCTGTCTCTATTATATTATGATGGACCAGCTAGATCTACTGTCTCTATTGTACTATGACAGACCAGCTAGATCTACTGTCTCTATTATAATATGACAGACCAGCTAGATTTACTGTCTCTATTATATTATGACAGACCAGCTAGATCTACTGTCTCTATTATATTATGACAGACCAGCTAGATCTACTGTCTCTATTATAATATGACAGACCAGCTAGATCTACTGTCTCTATTATATTATGACAGACCAGCTAGATCTACTGTCTCTATTATAATATGACAGACCAGCTAGATCTACTGTCTCTATTGTATTATGACAGACAAGCTAGTTCTACTCTCTCTATTATATTATGACAGACCAGCTAGATCTACTGTTTCTATTATAATATGACAGACCAGCTAGATCTACTGTCTCTATTATAATATGACAGACCAGCTAGATCTACTTTCTCTATTATATTATGACAGACCAGCTAGATCTACTGTCTCTATTATATTATGACAGACCAGCTAGATCTACTGTCTCTATTATATTATGACAGACCAGCTAGATCTACTGTCTCTATTTATAAAATGACAGACCAGCTAGATCTACTGTCTCTATTATATTATGACAGACCAGGTAGATCTACTGTCTCTATTATATTATGACAGACCAGCTAGATCTACTGTCTCTATTATATTATGACAGACCTGATCTACTGGATCTACTATGACAGACCAGCTAGATCTATCTCTCTGTGTCTCTAATATATTATGACAGCCCAGCTAGATCTACTGTCTCTATTATAACATGACAGACCAGCTAGATCTACTGTCTCTATTATATTATGACAGACCAGCTAGATATACTCTCTATTATATTATGACAGACCAGCTAGATCTACAATCTCTATTATATTATGACAGACCAGCTAGATCTACTGTCTCTATTATATTATGACAGACCAGCTAGATCTACTGTCTCTATTATATTATGACAGACCAGCTAGATCTACTGTCTCTATTATATTATTACAGACCAGCTAGATATACTGTCTCTATTATATTATGACAGACCAGCTAGATCTACAATCTCTATTATATTATGACAGACAGCTAGATCTACTGTCTCTATTATATTATGATAGACCAGGTAGAGCTACTGTCTCTATTATAATATGACAGACCAGCTAGATTTACTGTCTCTATTATATTAAGACAGACCAGCTAGATCTACTATCTCTATTATATTATGACAGACCAGCTAGATCTACTGTCTCGATTATAATATGACAGACCAGCTAGATCTACTGTCTCTATTATATTATGACAGACCAGCTAGATCTACTGTCTCTATTATATTATGACATACCAGCTAGATCTACTGTCTCTATTATAATATGACAGACCAGCTAGATCTACTTTCTCTATTGTATTATGACAGACAAGCTAGTTCTACTCTCTCTATTATATTATGACAGACCAGCTAGATCTACTGTTTCTATTATAATATGACAGACCAGCTAGATCTACTGTCTCTATTATAATATGACAGACCAGCTAGATCTACTTTCTCTATTATATTATGACAGACCAGCTAGATCTACTGTCTCTATTATATTATGAGACCAGCTAGATCTACTGTCTCTATTATAATATGACAGACCAGCTAGATCTACTTTCTCTATTATATTATGACAGACCAGCTAGATCTACTGTCTCTATTATATTATGACAGACCAGCTAGATCTACTGTCTCTATTATAAAATGACAGACCAGCTGGATCTACTGTCTCTATTATATTATGACAGACCAGGTGGATCTACTGTCTCTATTATATTATGACAGACCAGCTAGATCTACTGTCTCTATTATATTATGACAGACCTGCTGGATCTACTATGACAGACCAGCTAGATCTACTCTCTCTGTGTCTCTAATATATTATGACAGACCAGCTAGATCTACTGTCTCTATTATATTATGACAGACCAGCTAGATCTACTGTCTCTATTATAATATGACAGACCAGCCAGATCTACTGTCTCTATTATAACATGACAGACCAGCTAGATCTACTGTCTCTATTATAATATGACAGACCAGCTAGATCTACTGTCTCTATGTCTCTAATATATTATGACAGCCCAGCTAGATCTACTGTCTCTATTATAATATGACAGACCAGCTAGATCTACTGTCTCTATTATAATATGACAGACCAGCTAGATCTACTGTCTCTATTATATTATGACAGCTAGAACTGCTGGATCTACTATGACAGACCAGCTAGATCTACTGTCTCTGTGTCTCGAATATATTATGACAGACCAGCTAGATCTACTGTCTCTATTATATTATGACAGACCAGCTAGATCTACTGTCTCTAATATATTATTACAGACCAGCTAGATATACTGTCTCTATTATATTATGACAGACCAGCTAGATCTACAATCTCTATTATATTATGACAGACAGCTAGATCTACTGTCTCTATTGTATTATGATAGACCAGCTAGAGCTACTGTCTCTATTATAATATGACAGACCAGCTAGATTTACTGTCTATATTATATTAAGACAGACCAGCTAGATCTACTATCTCTATTATATTATGACAGACCAGCTAGATCTACTGTCTCGATTATAATATGACAGACCAGCTAGATCTACTGTCTCTATTATATTATGACAGACCAGCTAGATCTACTGTCTCTATTATATTATGACATACCAGCTAGATCTACTGTCTCTATTATAATATGACAGACCAGCTAGATCTACTTTCTCTATTGTATTATGACAGACAAGCTAGTTCTACTCTCTCTATTATATTATGACAGACCAGCTAGATCTACTGTTTCTATTATAATATGACAGACCAGCTAGATCTACTGTCTCTATTATAATATGACAGACCAGCTAGATCTACTTTCTCTATTATATTATGACAGACCAGCTAGATCTACTGTCTCTATTATATTATGACAGACCAGCTAGATCTACTGTCTCTATTATAATATGACAGACCAGCTAGATCTACTTTCTCTATTATATTATGACAGACCAGCTAGATCTACTGTCTCTATTATATTATGACAGACCAGCTAGATCTACTGTCTCTATTATAAAATGACAGACCAGCTGGATCTACTGTCTCTATTATATTATGACAGACCAGGTGGATCTACTGTCTCTATTATATTATGACAGACCAGCTAGATCTACTGTCTCTATTATATTATGACAGACCTGCTGGATCTACTATGACAGACCAGCTAGATCTACTCTCTCTGTGTCTCTAATATATTATGACAGCCCAGCTAGATCTACTGTCTCAATTATAACATGACAGACCAGCTAGATCTACTGTCTCTATTATAATATGACAGACCAGCCAGATCTACTGTCTCTATTATAACATGACAGACCAGCTAGCTCTACTGTCTCTATTATAATATGACAGACCAGCTAGATCTACTGTCTCTATGTCTCTAATATATTATGACAGCCCAGCTAGATCTACTGTCTCTATTATAATATGACAGACCAGCTAGATCTACTGTCTCTATTATAATATGACAGACAAGCTAGATCTACTGTCTGTATTATATTATGACAGAACTGCTGGATCTACTATGACAGACCAGCTAGATCTACTGTCTCTGTGTCTCGAATATATTATGACAGACCAACTAGATCTACTGTCTCTATTATATTATGACAGACCAGCTAGATCTACTGTCTCTAATATACTATGACATACCATTTAGATCTACTGTTCTTATTATATTATGACAGACCAGCTAGATCTACTGTCTCTATAATAATATGACAGACCAGCTAGATCTAATGTGTCTATTATAATATGACAGACCTGCTAGATCTACATTCTCTATTATATTATGACAGACCAGCTAAATCTACTGTCTCTATTATAATTTGACAGACCAGCTAGATCTAATATCTCTATTATAATATGACAGACCAGCTATATCTACTGTCTCTATTGTAATATGACAGGCCAGCTAGATCTACTGTCTCTATTATATTATGATAGACCAGCTAGATCTACTGTCTCTATTATATTATGATGGACCAGCTAGATCTACTGTCTCTATTGTACTTTGACTGACCAGCTAGATCTACTGTCTCTATTATATTATGACAGACCAGCTAGATCTACTGTCTCTATTATATTATGACAGACCAGATCTACTGATCTACTGTCTCTATTATATTATGACAGACCAGCTAGATCTACTGTCTCTATTATAATATGACAGACCAGCTAGATCTACTGTCTCTATTATAATATGACAGACCAGCTAGATCTACTGTCTCTATTATAATATGACAGACCAGCTAGATCTACTGTCTCTATTATAATATGACAGACCAGCTAGATCTACTGTCTCTATTATAATATGACAGACCAGCTAGATCTACTGTCTCTATTATATTATGACAGACCAGCTAGATCTACTGTCTCTATTATAATATGACAGACCAGCTAGATCTACTGTCTCTATGTCTCTAATATATTATGACAGTCCAGCTAGATCTATCTATTATATACAGACAGACCAGCTAGATCTACTGTCTCTATTATAATATGACAGACCAGCTAGATCTACTGTCTCTATTATATTATGACAGACCAGCTAGATCTACTGTCTCTGACAGACCAGCTAGATCTCTATTATATTATGACAGACCAGCTAGATCTACTGTCTCTATTATATTATGACAGACCAGCTAGATCTACTGTCTCTATTATATTATGACAGACCAGCTAGATCTACTGTCTCTATTATATTATGACAGACCAGCTAGATCTACTGTCTCTATTATATTATGACAGACCAGCTAGATCTACTGTCTCTATTATAATATGACAGACCAGCTAGATCTACTGTCTCTATTATAATATGACAGACCAGCTAGATCTACTGTCTCTATTATTATGACAGACCAGCTAGATCTACTGTCTCTATTATAATATGACAGACCAGCTAGATCTACTGTCTCTATTATAATATGACAGACCAGCTAGATCTACTGTCTCTATTATAGATCTACTGTCTCTATTAATTATGACAGACCAGCTAGATCTACTGTCTCTATTATATTATGACAGACCAGCTAGATCTACTGTCTCTATTGTATTATGACAGACCAGCTAGATCTACTGTCTCTATTATATTATGACAGACCAGCTAGATCTACTGTCTCTATTATATTATGACAGACCAGCTAGATCTATATTATATATGACAGACCAGCTAGATCTACTGTCTCTATTATATTATGACAGACCAGCTAGATCTACTGTCTCTATTATATTATGACAGACCAGCTAGATCTACTGTCTCTATTATATTATGACAGACCAGCTAGATCTACTGTCTCTATTATAATATGACAGACCAGCTAGATCTACTGTCTCTATTATATATGACAGACCAGCTAGATCTACTGTCTCTATTATATTATGACAGACCAGCTAGATCTACTGTCTCTATTATAATATGACAGACCAGCTAGATCTACTGTCTCTATTATATTATGACAGACCAGCTAGATCTACTGTCTCTATTATATTATGACAGACCAGCTAGATCTACTGTCTCTATTATAATATGACAGACCAGCTAGATCTACTGTCTCTATTATATTATGACAGACCAGCTAGATCTACTGTCTCTATTATATTATGACAGACCAGCTAGATCTACTGTCTCTATTATATTATGACAGACCAGCTAGATCTACTGTCTCTATTATATTATGACAGACCAGCTAGATCTACTGTCTCTATTATATTATCTCTATTATATTATGACAGACCAGCTAGATCTACTGTCTCTATTATATTATGACAGACCAGCTAGATCTACTGTCTCTATTATATTATGACAGACCAGCTAGATCTACTGTCTCTATTATATTATGACAGACCAGCTAGATCTACTGTCTCTATTATGACAGACCAAAATGACAGACCAGCTAGATCTACTGTCTCTATTATATTATGACAGACCAGCTAGATCTACTGTCTCTATTATATTATGACAGACCAGCTAGATCTACTGTCTCTATTATATTATGACAGACCAGCTAGATCTACTGTCTCTAGATTATGACAGACCAGCTAGATCTACTGTCTCTATTATATTATGACAGACCAGCTAGATCTACTGTCTCTATTATATTATGACAGACCAGCTAGATCTACTGTCTCTATTATATTATGACAGACCAGCTAGATCTACTGTCTCTATTATATTATGACAGACCAGCTAGATCTACTGTCTCTATTATAATATGACAGACCAGCTAGATCTACTGTCTCTATGTCTCTAATATATTATGACAGCCCAGCTAGATCTACTGTCTCTATTATAATATGACAGACCAGCTAGATCTACTGTCTCTATTATAATATGACAGACAAGCTAGATCTACTGTCTGTATTATATTATGACAGAACAGAACTGCTGGATCTACTATGACAGACCAGCTAGATCTACTGTCTCTGTGTCTCGAATATATTATGACAGACCAGCTAGATCTACTGTCTCTATTATATTATGACAGACCAGCTAGATCTACTGTCTCTATTATATTATGACAGACCAGCTAGATCTACTGTCTCTATTATATTATGACAGACCAGCTAGATCTACTGTCTCTATTATATTATGACAGACCAGCTAGATCTACTGTCTCTATTATATTATGACAGACCAGCTAGATCTACTGTCTCTATTATAATTTGACAGACCAGCTAGATATATTGTCTCTATTATAATATGACAGACCAGCTAGATCTACTGTCTACTGTCTCTATTATATTATGACAGACCAGCTAGATCTACTGTCTCTATTATATTATGACAGACCAGCTAGATCTACTGTCTCTATTATAATATGACAGACCAGCTAGATCTACTGTCTCTATTATATTATGACAGACCAGCTAGATCTACTGTCTCTATTATAATATGACAGACCAGCTAGATCTACTGTCTCTATTATATTATGACAGACCAGCTAGATCTACTACTGTCTCTATTATATTATGACAGACCAGCTAGATCTACTGTCTCTATTATAATATGACAGACCAGCTAGATCTACTGTCTCTATTATATTATGACCGAGCAGCTAGAACTGTCTCTATTATAATATGACAGACCAGCTAGATCTACTGTCTCCATTATATTATGACAGACCAGCTAGATCTACTGTCTCTATTATGATATGACAGACCAGCTAGATCTCCTGTCTCTATTATAATATGACAGACCAGCTAGATCTACTGTCTCTATTCTATTATGATGGACCAGCTAGATATACTGTCTCTATTATATTATGACAGACCAGCTAGATATACTGTCACTATTATATTATGACAGACCAGCTAGATCTGTCTCTATTATAATATGACAGACCAGCTAGATCTACTGTCTCCATTATATTATGACAGACCAGCTAGATCTACTGTCTCTATTATATTATGACAGACCAGCTAGATCTACTGTCTCTATTATATTATGACAGACCAGCTAGATCTACTGTCTCTATTATATTATGACAGACCAGCTAGATCTACTGTATCTATTATATTATGACAGACCAGCTAGATCTACTGTCTCTATTGTATTATGACAGACCAGCTAGATCTACTGTCTCTATTATATTATGACAGACCAGCTAGTTCTACTGTCTCTATTATATTATGACAGACCAGCTAGATCTACTGTCTCTATTATATTATGACAGACCAGCTAGATCTACTGTCTCTATTATATTATGACAGACCAGCTAGATCTACTGTCTCTATTATATTATGACAGACCAGCTAGATCTACTGTCTCTATTATAATATGACAGACCAGCTAGATCTACTGTCTCTATTATATATATGACAGACCAGCTAGATCTACTGTCTCTATTATATTATGACAGACCAGCTAGATCTACTGTCTCTATTATAATATGACAGACCAGCTAGATCTACTGTCTCTATTATATTATGACAGACAGACCAGCTAGATCTACTGTCTCTATTATATTATGACATACCAGCTAGATCTACTGTCTCAATTATAATATGACAGACCAGCTAGATCTACTTTCTCTATTGTATTATGACAGACAAGCTAGTTCTACTGTCTCTATTATATTATGACAGACCAGCTAGATCTACTGTTTCTATTATAATATGACAGACCAGCTAGATCTACTGTCTCTATTATAATATGACAGACCAGCTAGATCTACTTTCTCTATTATATTATGACAGACCAGCTAGATCTACTGTCTCTATTATATTATGACAGACCAGCTAGATCTACTGTCTCTATTATAATATGACAGACCAGCTAGATCTACTTTCTCTATTATATTATGACAGACCAGCTAGATCTACTGTCTCTATTATATTATGACAGACCAGCTAGATCTACTGTCTCTATTATAAAATGACAGACCAGCTGGATCTACTGTCTCTATTATATTATGACAGACCAGGTGGATCTACTGTCTCTATTATACTGTCTCTATTATATTATGACAGACCAGCTAGATCTACTGTCTCTATTATATTATGACAGACCTGCTGGTCTCTATTATATTATGACAGACCAGCTAGATCTACTGTCTCTAATATATTATGACAGACCAGCTAGATCTACTGTCTCAATTATAACATGACAGACCAGCTAGATCTACTGTCTCTATTATAATATGACAGACCAGCCAGATCTACTGTCTCTATTATAACATGACAGACCAGCTAGATCTACTGTCTCTATTATAATATGACAGACCAGCTAGATCTACTGTCTCTATGTCTCTAATATATTATGACAGCCCAGCTAGATCTACAGTCTCTATTATAATATGACAGACCAGCTAGATCTACTGTCTCTATTATAATATGACAGACAAGCTAGATCTACTGTCTGTATTATATTATGACAGAACTGCTGGATCTACTATGACAGACCAGCTAGATCTACTGTCTCTGTGTCTCGAATATATTATGACAGACCAGCTAGATCTACTGTCTCTATTATAATATGACAGACCAGCTAGATCTACTTTCTCTATTATATTATGACAGACCAGCTAGATCTACTGTCTCTATTGTATTATGACAGACCAGCTAGATCTACAATCTCTATTATATTATGACAGACAGCTAGATCTACTGTCTCTATTGTATTATGATAGACCAGCTAGAGCTACTGTCTCTATTATATTATGACAGACCAGCTAGATTTACTGTCTCTATTATATTAAGACAGACCAGCTAGATCTACTATCTCTATTATATTATGACAGACCAGCTACATCTACTGTCTATTATAATATGACAGACCAGCTAGATCTACTGTCTCTATTATATTATGACAGACCAGCTAGATCTACTGTCTCTATTATATTATGACATACCAGCTAGATCTACTGTCTCAATTATAATATGACAGACCAGCTAGATCTACTTTCTCTATTGTATTATGACAGACAAGCTAGTTCTACTCTCTCTATTATATTATGACAGACCAGCTAGATCTACTGTTTCTATTATAATATGACAGACCAGCTAGATCTACTGTCTCTATTATAATATGACAGACCAGCTAGATCTACTTTCTCTATTATATTATGACAGACCAGCTAGATCTACTGTCTCTATTATATATGACAGACCAGCTGGATCTACTGTCTCTATTATATTATGACAGACCAGCTAGATCTACTTTCTCTATTATAT
>NW_024607934.1:0-5000 GCF_018296145.1 Oncorhynchus tshawytscha
CCAGATGGGCTCATTTTACTAACTTGATCACTAATAATCAGAATAACTAGAGATTGCTCTTCTCCACCATTGATGGCCTGATAAATCCTACCTCCAGCAAACCTATGTGAACTTTCCTCCATGTAAATGTGATGAGTTTACAGCATATTTCAGAGGTAAGATTCAACATTAGACTGGGTATCAGTCTAAGACCTGCTGAGAAGTTTGATGATATGTGTACTTGCCTACCATGCAAAGTCGCTGTGGAATTATATCACAATTTAAGCATTCTGGTTTTCGTGCCCACCAAAGCACAGAGACAACCATTGTTAAAGTGGTAACTTATCTTAGAACCAACACAGATACCAAACAGTTCTCTGTTCTTGTATTCTTGGATTTAAGTGCTGCACTCGACACTGTTGACTATGATGTCACATGTGGTGTTCCACAAGGCTCCATTGTGGGTCCGGTACTGTAGAGTTAATATATGTTACCCCTTGGCAGGGTTATCAGAAAGCACAGCATTGATTTTAATTTTAGCTTCACGGATAAATTGTTAGACTGTATTAGTGATTGAAATACTTGGATGGCTCACAACTTCCTCCAGCTAAAGCAAGACAAGACCAATGTAATTATTGTTGGAGCCAAAGCACAGAGAGAGAATCTGGCCGCACACTTGAAATCACAGGCAACAAAGATTAATCACCAGGTAAAAAACCTAGGTGTTATTTTAGATTCTGAACTCTTTAATCACACATTAGGAATGTGAACAACATAGCTTTTTACTACCTGAGGAACATTACCAAGCTGTTTCTCTCTCAGGCTGATACAGAGAGACTCATCCATGCTTTTATTACAAGCAGGCTTGACTACTGTAATGCTCTCCTGTCTGGTCTACCCAAGAAAGCCTTTGGTAAACTACAAAACATACAGAATGCTGCAGGATACTGACCAAGACCAGACAGAGAACACATTACACCAGTTTTAAGGTCTCTGTACTGTAAACATACAGAATGCTGCAGGATACTGACCAAGACCAGACAGAGAACACATTACACCGGTTTTAAGGTCTCTGTACTGTAAACATACAGAATGCTGCAGGATACTGACCAAGACCAGACAGAGAACACATTACACCGGTTTTAAGGTCTCTGTACTGTAAACATACAGAATGCTGCAGGATACTGACCAAGACCAGACAGAGAACACATTACACCAGTTTTAAGGTCTCTGTACTGTAAACATACAGAATGCTGCAGGATACTGACCAAGACCAGACAGAGAACACATTACACCGGTTTTAAGGTCTCTGTACTGTAAAACATACAGAATGCTGCAGGGTACTGACCAAGACCAGACAGAGAACACATTACACCGGTTTTAAGGTCTCTGTACTGTAAAACATACAGAATGCTGCAGGGTACTGACCAAGACCAGACAGAGAACACATTACACCGGTTTTAAGGTCTCTGTACTGTAAACATACAGAATGCTGCAGGATACTGACCAAGACCAGACAGAGAACACATTACACCGGTTTTAAGGTCTCTGTACTGGCTGCCTGTGAGTTTTAGAATTCATTATAATATTAATTTTAATATTCTTCTTTTGGTATTTAAATCAATCCACGATTGTTCACCCCAATACATGTCAGACATGCTTTAAGTTATGTACCCAATAGGTCCCTCAGGTCCTCTGGCCTTCTAACTATCCCAAAGCCAAGGACCAAGAGGCATGGAGAGGCAGCCTTTTAACTATCCCAAAGCCTAGGACCAAGAGGCATGGAGAGGCAGCCTTTAGTTGTTATACCCCAGCCTGTAGTTACTGTGCCCCCAGCCTCTAGTTACTGTGCCCCCAGCCTGTAGTTACTATGCCCCCAGCCTGTAGAATAGCCTGCCAGAGAACCTGAGGGGGGCTGAAACTGTGGACATATTCAAAAGAGATCTTAAAACACATATTTTTTGCTTAGCTTTTCCTCAGGGAGCTTTTTAGTAGCTCAGTTGTTATTGTTATTATTTTGAACCACAATGTGTTGCATTCCATGTCTGAAATGTGCTGTATAAATGACGCTTGATTTAAATAGATTTGATACCTATCTATCTATCTATCTATCTATCTATCTATCTATCTATCTATCTATCTATCTATCTATCTATCTATCTATCTATCTATCTATCTATCTATCTATCTATCTATCTATCTATCTATCTATCTATCTATCTATCTATCTATCTATCTATCTATCTATCTATCTCTCTCTCGCACAGACATGTAAACCCACAACACAACCTCACAATGCTAAATGCTACAAGCTAGGCCTCCAGGTGTAGTGGCTTTTGTGTTTGACACTCAGATACAAAGTCTCTGGGTGTGAAAGTGAGACAAACAGACAAGTTCAGAAGAGATGGTACAACATGCTATATCATTCACAACAAACACAACATGCTACATCGTTCATAACACAACATGCTATATCATTCACAACAAACACAACATGCTAAATAATTCATAACATACACAACGTTCTACATCATTCATAACACATAATGCTACATCATTGATAACAAACACCACATGCTACATTTCATAACAAACACAACATGCTACATCATTCATAGCAAACACAACATGCTACATCATTCATAACAAACACAACATGCTACATCATTCATAACAAACACAACATGCTACATTCTTCATAACATAACATGATACATCATTCATAGCAAACACAATATGCTACATCATTCATAACACAATACGCTACATCATTCATAACACAACACGCTGCATCATATCAAACACAACATGCTACATCATTCATAACAAACACAACACGCTGCATCATTCATAGCATAACATGCTACATGCTACATCATTCATAACGATCACAACATGCTACATCATTCATAACACACCATGCTACATCATTCATAACAAACATGCTACATCATTCATAACACAACAGAACATGCTACATCATTCATAACAAACAGAACATGATACATCATTCATAACAAACATGCTACATCATTCATAACAAACAACATGCTACATGATTCATAACAAACAACATGCTACATGATTCATAACAAACAACATGCTACATCATTCATAACACAACATGCTACATCATTCATAACAAACAACATACTACATCATTCATAACAAACACAACATGCTATATCATTCACAACAAACACAACATGCTACATTGTTCATAACACAACATGCTATATCATTCACAACAAACACAACATGCTACATCGTTCATAACACAACATGCTATATCATTCACAACAAACACCACATGCTACATTTCATAACAAACACAACATGCTACATCATTGATAATAAACACTTAATTTTGTAGTTAAGGTTGAAGTTAGGGTTAGTGTTGAAATTAGAGTTGAAGTTAGTTAGCTCAGTCTGTACATTAGGGTTAGTGATACAGTGATCTGGACCTACCTCAGTCTGTACATTAGGGTTAGTGATACAGTGATCTGGACCTACCTCAGTCTTTATATTAGGGTTAGTGATACAGTGATCTGGACCTACCTCAGTCTTTACATTAGGGTTAGGGTTTGTGATACAGTGATCTGGACCTACCTCAGTCTGTACATTAGGGTTAGTGATACAGTGATCTGGACCTACCTCAGCCTGTACATTAGGGTTAGTGATACAGTGATCTGGACCTACCTCAGTCTGTACATTAGGGTTAGTGATACAGTGATCTGGACCTACCTCAGTCTGTACATTAGGGTTAGTGATACAGTGATCTGGACCTACCTCAGTCTGTACATTAGGGTTAGTGATACAGTGATCTGGACCTACCTCAGTCTGTACGTTCAGTCCCAGGATCCAGATACAGCTCTACCTAAAGTTCACACAGATTACATTTGTTAAAATGGCAATATCTACCTTTTGAGTAACCCAACTAATCCACACAGAATTATGTTATAGATCTGTCAAACTGCTGTAAAGCCAATCTAAGTAGCTGTCTGTCTGTCTGTCTGTCTGTCTGTCTGTCTGTCTGTCTGTCTGTCTGTCTGTCTGTCTGTCTGTCTGTCTGTCTGTCTGTCTGTCTGTCTGTCTGTCTGTCTGTCTGTCTGTCTGTCTGTCTGTCTGTCTGTCTGTCTGTCTGTCTGTCTGTCTGTCTGTCTGTCTGTCTGTCTGTCTGTCTGTCTGTCTGTCTGTCTTCACTGCTGAGTAGACAGGGTCTGGAACGACCTACTGACCTGTATCTCTGTCTATCTGTCTTCACCGCTGAGTAGACAGGGTCTGGAACGACCTTCTGACCTGTATCTCTGTCTGTCTTCACCGCTGAGTAGACAGGGTCTGGAACGACCTTTTGACCTGTATCTCTGTCTGTCTTCACTGCTGAGTAGACAGGGTCTGGAACGACCTTCTCTAATAGAAACACATAAACAGGTTACAACTAGTGACATGATAAAAACACGAGAAAAACATATTTACTTCAGAAAGACGACATTATTTAGGGAAGTGTTGTTGGTTTCTCCCTTCTTCCTACCTCTCCTCCTGTTGTGTTGTCTCTTCTCTGTGTGGTTGATGTCAGCATAGGTCACATCACCTGGACCAGATCCACCTGGAACTAAACACAGGAGAGAGAGAGGATATTAACAGACTGGACCAGATCCACCTGGAACTAAACACAGGAGAGAGAGAGAGGATATTAACACAGACTAGACCAGATCCACCTGGAACTAAACACAGGAGAGAGCACAGTCACATGAACACAGACTGGACCAGCTGAGCTGTATGTTGGAGTGTTATACAGTATTACAGTACAGTGCCTTGCGAAAGTATTCGGCCCCCTTGAACTTTGCGACCTTTTGCCACATTTCAGGCAACGATTAAAACATTCCCTAACCAGAAACCGTGGATTGATGGCAGCATTCGTGTGAAACTGAAGGCGCGAACCACTGCTTTTAATCAGGGCAAGGTGTCTGGTAACATGACTGAATACAAACAGTGCAGCTATTCCCTCCGCAAGGCTATCA
>NW_024607934.1:10000-42556 GCF_018296145.1 Oncorhynchus tshawytscha
TTGGCTCAAGTGTATGTGAACTTCCGACTTCAGCTGCACGTATTCTGTGTGATGTACATTCAGAGTTCTAAACACTTAAAACACCAGTCAAACACCTGGTTGAATCAGTCATTATAATTGGGGTGTATGTTGGGGTGTATAAATGTATCTAAAACATTAAACACTGAGACCTGTTGGGGTCTATAACTGTTCCGGTGGTGTTGGAAGTTTTCATTGTAGTTGGCTGGATCAGCTCCTCTGTCCCTCACTCATCTCTCTCTCCTCTCTCTTTACCTAGTGACCCTGTTCATCAGAACGTCATGGTGGATGGAAAAAGATGCTCTCTTCAGCAGCGGTGAATAGCCACAACCCTGTCAGTCCATCTCTTTACTTCTCCTTTCTCTTAAATTCTCTCTCCCTCCTTCACTTTTCGTAACCAACTGCGGCCTTGACCTCCAACAGTATCAGCAACAGAGAGGTGTGAAGTTTCCACAACAGAGAGAGTCAGTTTATCATAGACTTCTCTTTAGCATGTTGTGTTATGAATTATGTAAGATGTTGTGTTTGTTATGAATGATATATCATGTTGTGTTATGAATGATGTAAGATGTTGTGTTATGAATAATGTAGCATGTTATGAATGATGTAAGTTGTTGTGTTATGAATGATGTAGCATGTTGTTTGTTATGAATGATGTAGCATGTTGTATTTGTTCAAATCAAATCACATTTTACTGGTCACATTCACATGGGGTTAGCAGATATACATATGAGATGAGTAATGTAGGGTATGTAAACATGATACAAAGTGGCATTGTTTAAAGTGGCTAGTGATACATTTATTAAAGTGGCTAGTGATACATTTATTAAAGTGGCTAGTGATACATTTATTAAAGTGGCTAGTGATACATTTATTAAAGTGGCTAGTGATACATTTATTAAAGTGTCTAGTGATACATTTATTAAAGTGGCTAGTGATACATTTATTAAAGTGGCTAGTGATACATTTATTACATCCACTTTTTAATTATTAAAGTGGCTAGTGATACATTTATTACATCCACTTTTTAATTATTAAAGTGGCTAGTGATACATTTATTACATCCCATTTTTAATTATTAAAGTGGCTAGTGATACATTTATTACATCCCATTTTTAATTATTAAAGTGGCTAGTGATACATTTATTACATCCCATTATTAATTATTAAAGTGGCTAGTGATACATTTATTACATCCCATTTTTAATTATTAAAGTGGCTAGTGATACATTTATTACATCCCATTTTTAATTATTAAAGTGGCTAGTGATACATTTATTACATCCAATTTTTAATTATTAAAGTGGCTAGTGATACATTTATTACATCCCATTTTTAATTATTAAAGTGGCTAGTGATACATTTATTACATCCCATTTTTAATTATTAAAGTGGCTAGTGATACATGTATTACATCCCATTTTTAATTATTAAAGTGGCTAGTGATACATTTATTACATCCCATTTTTAATTATTAAAGTGGCTAGTGATACATTTATTACATCCCATTTTTAATTATTAAAGTGGCTAGTGATACATTTATTACATCCCATTTTTAATTATTAAAGTGGCTAGTGATACATTTATTACATCCCATTTTTAATTATTAAAGTGGCTAGTGATACATGTATTACATCCCATTTTTAATTATTAAAGTGGCTAGTGATACATGTATTACATCCCATTTTTAATTATTAAAGTGGCTAGTGATACATTTATTACATCCCATTTTTTATTATTAAAGTGGCTAGCGATTTGAGTCAGTATGTTGGCAGTTCAACAGTCTGATGGCCTTGAGATTGAAGCTGTTTTTCAGTCTCTCTGTCCCTGCTTTGATGCCCCTGTACTGACCTCGCCTTCTGGATGATAGCGGAGTGAACAGGCAGTGGCATGGGTGGTTGTTGTCCTTGATTATCTTTATCGCCTTCCTGTGACATCGGGTGGTGTAGGTGTCCTGGAGGACAGGTAGTTTGCCCCCGGTGATGCGTTGTGCAGACCTCACTACCCTCTGGAGAGCCTTACGGTTGTGGGCGGAGCAGTTGCCGTACCAGGCAGTCCGTCAGAATGTCCAGTTGCACAGGGCGGGGTCGAGAACCAGGGGCTCAAGCTTATTGATGAGTTTGGAGGGTACTATGGTGTTAAATGCTGAGCTGTAATTTGTAAACAGCATTCTTACATAGGTATTCCTCTTTTCCAGATGGGTTAGGGCAGTGTGCAGTGTGATTGCAATTGCGTCGTCTGTGGACCTATTGGGGCGGTAATCAAATTGGAGTGGGTCTAGGGTGTCAGATAGGGTGGAGGTGATATGATCCTTGACTATTCTCTCAAAACTCTTCATGATGACAGAAGTGAGTGCTAGTGATAGTCATTTAGCTTAGTTACCTTAGCTTTCTTGGGAACAGGAACAATGGTGGCCCTCTTGAAGCATGTGGGAACAGCAGACTGGGATTGGGATTGATTGAATATGTCCATAAACACACCAGCCAGCTGGTCTGCGCGTGCTCTGAGGACGCTGCTAGGGATGGCGTCTGGGCCGGCAGCCTTGCAAGGGTTAACATGTTTAAAATGTTTTACTCATGTTGGCAGCGGTGAAGGAGAGCCCGCAGGTTTTGGTAGCGGGACGTGTCAGTGGCACTGTATTATCCTCAAAGCAAGCAAAGAAGTTGTTTAATTTGTCTGGGAGCAAGACATCGGGGTTGGTTTTCTTTTTGTAATCCGTGATTGACTGTAGACCCTGCCACATACGCCTCGTGTCTGAGCCGTTGAATTGCAACTACTTTGTCTTTATACTGATGCTTAGGTTGTTTGATTGCCTTGCGGAGGAATAGCTGCACTGTTTGTATTCGGTCATGTTTCCGGTCACCTTGCCATGATAAAAAGCAATGGCACTTTAAAGGTTTGCGCGAATGCTGCCATCAGTCAACAGTTTTTGGTTGGGGAAGGTTTTAATAGTTGCCATGGGTACAACATCACCGATGCACTTGCTAATAAACTCGCTCACAGAGTCAGCGTATACATCAATGTTGTTGTCTCTGGCTATCCTGAACATATCCCAGTCCATGTGATCGAACCAATCTTGACGCGTGGAATCCGATTGGTCGGACCAGCGTTGAACAGATCAGATCTGAGTATGGGCGTTCCCTGTTTTAGTTTCTGTCTATAGGCTGGGAGCAACAAAATTGAGTCGTGGTCAGATTTTCCAAAAGGAGGGTGAGGGAGGGCTTTGTATGCATCATGGAAGTAGGAGTAGCAATGATCCAGAATAGTGCCAGGGTCGCGCTTTCGAATTGCTGATAAAATGTGGGCTTTCAGATTAGCTTTGTTAAAATCCGCAGCTACAATAAAGCAGCCTCAAGTCATATGGTCTCCAGTTGACAGTTAAGTTCTTTCTGTTGAGGTGTCTGCTTGGGGGGGGACACGACTGTGATTATAATCAAAGAGAATTTTCTTGGTAGATAATGCGGTCGTCATTTGATTGTAAGGAATTCTAGGTCAGGTGGAACAAAAGGACTTGAGTTCCTGTATGTTGCTATGACCACACCACGACTCGTTAATCATAAGGCATACAACCCTGCCCTTCTTCTTAGCAGAGAGATGACTGTTTCTGTTTGTTTCGCGATGCGTGAAGATACCGGGTGGCTGTACCGACTCTGATAACATATCCTGAGTGAGCCATGTTTCCGTGAAACAGAGAATGTTACAATCTCGGATGTCCCTCTGGAAGGCAAACCTTGTTTGAAATTCACCAACCTTGTTGTCAAGACACTGGACATTGGCGAGTAGTACACTCAGGAGCGGTGAGTGATGTGCCGATCTATGGAGCCTGACCAGAAGGCCGCTCCATCTTCTCTTCTGCGGTGCCGTTGTTTTGGGTCGCCTACAGGGATCCGATACATTGTCCTGGGTGGTGGTCCAAACAGAGGATCCGCTTTGGGAAAGTCGTATTCCTGGTCGAAATGTTGGTAAGTTGACTTTGCTCTCATGTCCACTAGTTCTTCCCGGCTGTATGTATTGAGACGTGACATTTCCTGGGGTAACAATATGAGAAATATTCCACAAAAAAAAAAAATACTGCATAGTTTCCTAAGAACGCGGAGCGAGGCAACCATCTCTATCGGCGCCATTTCATACCAGTTATGAATGATGTATCATGTTGTGTTATGAATGATGTAGCATGTTGTTTGTTATGAATGATGTAGCATGTTGTTTGTTATGAATGATGTAGCATGTTGTGTTATGAATGATGTAGCATGTTGTGTTTGTTATGAATGATGTAGCATGTTGTGTTTGTTATGAATGATGTAGCATGTTGTGTTTGTTATGAATGATGTATCATGTTATGTTATGAATGATGTAGCATGTTATGCTATGAATGATGTAACATGTTGTGTTATGAATGATGTAGCATGTTGTGTTATGAAGAATGTAGCATGTTGTGTTTGTTAATAATGATGTAGCATGTTGTACCATTTCTTCTGAACTTGTCTGTTTGTCTCACTTTCACACCCATAGACTTTGTATCTGAGAGTCAAACACACAAGCCACTACACCTGGAGGCCTAGCTTGTAGCATTTAGCATTGTGAGGTTGTGTTGTGTGTTACATGTCTGTGTGAGAGAGGAAGAGATAGAGAGAGAGATACAGTTGAAGTCAGAAGTTTACATACACCTTAGCCAAATACATTTAAACTCAGTTTTTCACAATTCCTGACATTTAATCCTAGTAAAAATTCCCTGTTTTAGGTCAGTTAGGATCACGACTTTATTTTAAGAATGTGAAATGGAATTTTGATACAGTGAAATAATCTGGCTGTAAACAATTGTAGAAGTCCTAACCGAATTGCCCAAACTATAGTTTGTTAACAAGAAATGTGTGGAGTTGTTGAAAAGAGTTTTAATGACTCCAATCTAAGTGTATGTAAAGTTCCAACTTCACCATGGAATGCAACACAATGTGCTTCAAAATCATAACAATACAACTGAACAACCAAAAAGCAACCTGAGGAAAAGCAAAGCTATAAATATGTGTTGTAAGATCTCTTTTAAATATATCCACAGTTTCACTTCCCCTCAGGTTCTCTGGCAGGCTATTCTAGAGGCTGGGGTATAGTAACTAAAGGTTTGGGGCATAGTAACTAAAGGCTGGGGGCATAGTAATAGTTAGTTATAAGGCGTCCTCTCCATGCCTCTTGGTCCTTGGCTTTGGGACAGTTAAAAGGCCAGAGGACCTACTGGGTACATAACTTAAAAGCATGTCAGACATGTATTCAGGTGCACAATCGTGGATTGATTTAAAAACCAATAGAAGAATATTAAAATGAATATTATAATGAATTCTAAAACACACAGGCAGCCAGTACAGAGACCTTAAAACTGGTGTAATGTGTTCTCTGTCTGGTCTTGGTCAGTACCCTGCAGCATTCTGTATGTTTTACAGTACAGAGGCCTTAAAACCGGTGTAATGTGTTCTCTGTCTGGTCTTGGTCAGTACCCTGCAGCATTCTGTATGTTTTACAGTACAGAGACCTTAAAACCGGTCATATAAATAATTGGACCAAGGCGCAGCGTGAGTAGAGGTCCACATTATAATTGACTTATCAAAACAACATGAATGATGATGCGAAGTACGTAACGCACATAAGAAATATATGAAACAACTTGACTTGGAGTCAGTCTCAACATGAATATTAAAATCACCCAACACAATGATTTTATCATAGGTCTCAAGGGCAATAGACAATAGTTTAGAGAAATCAATAAAGAACGTGGCCTATACAGGGTTATGGCCAGCACTGGTGGCTGATATTTAAACAGTATAGCATGATGCTCTGGTCTGGTGACTGACATTTAAACAGTATAGCATGATGCTCTGGTCTGGTGACTAACATTTAAACAGTATAACATGATGCTCTGGTCTGGTGGCTGACATTTAAACAGTATAACATGATGCTCTGGTGGTTGACATTTAAACAGTATAACATGATGCTCTGGTCTGGTGGCTGACATTTAAACAGTATAACATGATGCTCTGGAGGCTGACATTTAAACAGTATAACATGATGCTCTGGTCTGATGGCTGACATTTAAACAGTATAACATGATGCTCTGGTGGCTGACATTTAAACAGTATAACATGATGCTCTGGTCTGGTGGCTGACATTTAAACAGTATAACATGATGCTCTGGTGGCTGACATTTAAACAGTATAACATGATGCTCTGGTCTGATGGCTGACATTTAAACAGTATAACATGATGCTCTGGTCTGGTGGCTGACATTTAAACAGTATAACATGATGCTATAACAAAATACCCAAAGCTATCATGCCAAATGTCCTTACAATGGAAATAATTACTAAACATATAGGCTGTCTCCACCCCACACATAGACTTATCAGAGCAGCAGATCTGTGTCTGTTTGAGTTTGTAGCTGTATCTGAACAACATCATGTTGAACACCTCTGTTTCTCAGTCACACATTTCATATTTTTGGTCATTTAACTCTTGTCCAGAGCAACTTACAGTAGTGAGTTGATACATTATTGAACTTTTTCTGTACTGGTCCCCGTGGGAATCAAACCCACAACCCTGCATTACAAGGGCCATTCTCTACCAACTGAGCCACACTGGAATCAGACAAACACAAAAACACACACAGACAGATTGGGTTGTATAAATGTATCTAACTACACATTAAACACTGAGACCTGTTGAGGTCTATAACTGTTCCTGTGGTGTTGGAGGTCTTCACTGTATTAGACAGGATCAGCTCCTCTGTCCCTCACTCATCTCTCTCTCCTCTCTCTTTACCTAGTGACCCTGTTCATCAGAACGTCATGGTTGATGGAAAAAGATGCTCTCTGCAGCAGCAGTGAATAACCACAACCCTGTCAGTCCATCTCTTTACTTCTCCTTTCTCTTCTCTCTCCCTCCTTCCCTTTTTGTGACCAACACACTTATCTTTAGACTCTGCAGCCTTGACCGCCAGTAAAACCAAATGCATGCTTTTCAACCGTCCGCTGCCTGCACCCGCACGCCCGACTAGCATCACCACCCTGGATGGTTCCGACCTAGAATATGTGGACATCTATAAGTACCTAGGTGTCTGGTTAGACTGCAAACTCTCCTTCCAGACTCATATCAACATCTCCAATCTATAATCAAATCTAGAGTCGGCTTTCTATTCCGCAACAAAGCCTCCTTCACTCACGCCGCCAAACTTACCCTAGTAAAACTGACTATCCTACCGATCCTCGACTTCGGCGATGTCATCTACAAAATAGCTTCCAATACTCTACTCAGCAAACAGGATGCAGTTTATCACAGTGCCATCCGTTTTGTTACTAAAGTCAAATCAAGTCAAATCAAATCAAATGTCTTTATATAGCCCTTCGTACATCAGCTGATATCTCAAAGTGCTGTACAGAAACCCAGCCTAAAACCCCAAACAGCAAGCAATGCAGGTGTAGAAGCACGGTGGCTAGGAAAAACTCCCTAAAAAGGCCAAAACCTAGGAAGAAACCTAGAGAGGAACCAGGCTATGTGGGGTGGCCAGTCCTGTTCTGGCTGTGCCGGGTGGAGATTATAACAGAAAATGGCCAAGATGTTCAAATGTTCATAAATGACCAGCATGGTCGAATAATAATAAGGCAGAACAGTTGAAACTGGGGCAGCAGCACGGTCAGGTGGACTGGGGACAGCAAGGAGTCATCATGTCAGGTAGTCCTGGAGCATGGTCCTAGGGCTCAGGTCCTCCGAGAGAGAGAAAGAAAGAGAGGAGAGAATTAGAGAACTCACACTTAGATTCACACAGGACACCAAATGGGACAGGAGAAGTACTCCAGATATAACAAACTGACCCTAGCCCCCCGACACATAAACTACTGCAGCATAAATACTGGAGGCTGAGACAGGAGGGGTCAGGAGACACTGTGGGCCCATCCGAGGACACCCCCGGACAGGGCCAAACAGGAAGGATATAATCCCACCCACTTTGCCAAAGCACAGCCCCCACACCACTAGAGGGATATCTTCAACCACCGACTTACCATCCTGAGACAAGGCTGAGTATAGCCCACAAAGATCTCTGCCATGGCACAACCCAAGGGGGGGCGCCAACCCAGACAGGATGACCACATCAGTGAATCAACCCACTCAGGTGATGCACCCCTCCCAGGGACAGTATGAGAGAGCCCCAGTAAGCCAGTGATAGGGTTAGAGGCAGAGAATCCCAGTGGAAAGAGGGGAACCGGCCAGGCAGAGACAGCAAGGGCGGTTCTTTGCTCCAGAGCCTTTCCGTTCACCTTCCCACTCCTGGGCCAGACTACACTCAATCATATGACCCACTGTAGAGATGAGTCTTCAGTAAAGACTTAAAGGTTGAGACCGAGTTTGCGTCTCTGACATGGGTAGGCAGACCGTTCCGTAAAAATTGAGATCTATAGGAGAAAGCCCTGCCTCCAGCTGTTTGCTTAGAAATTCTAGGGACAATTAGGAGGCCTGCGTCTTGTGACCGTAGCGTATGTGTAGGTATGTACGGCAGGACCAAATCAGAGAGATAGGTAGGAGCAAGCCCATGTAATGGTTTGTAGGTTAGCAGTAAAACCTTGAAATCAGCCCTTGCTTTGACAGGAAGCCAGTGTAGAAAGGCTAGCACTAGAGTAATATGATCAAATTTTGGGGTTCTAGTCAGGATTCTAGCAGCCATATTTAGCACTAACTGAAGTTTAGTTAGTGCTTTATCCGGGTAGCCGGAGAGTAGAGCATTGCAGTAGTCTAAACTAGAAGTGACAAAAGCATGGATTCATTTTTCTGCATCATTTTTGGACAGAAAGTTTCTGATTTTTGCAATGTTACGTAAATGGAAAAAAGCTTAAAGCAATTTATACCACCAACCACTGCGACCTGTATGCTCTAGTCGGCTGGCCCTCGCTACATATTCGTCGCCAGACCCACTGGCTCCAGGTCATCTACAAGTCCATGCTAGGTAAAGCTCCACCTTATCTCAGTTCACTGGTCACGATGGCAACACCCACCCGTAGCACGCGCTCCAGCAGGTGTATCTCACTGATCATCCCTAAAGCCAACACCTCATTTGTCCGCCTTTCGTTCCAGTTCTCTGCAGCCTGTGACTGGAATGAATTGCAAAAATCACTGAAGTTGGAGACTTTTATCTCCCTCACCAACTTCAAACATCTGCTATCTGAGCAGCTAACCAATCGCTGCAGCTGTACATAGTCTATCGGTAAATAGCCCACCCAATTTTACCTACCTCATCCCCATACTGTTTATATTTATTTACTTTTCTGCTCTTTGCACACCAATATCTCTACCTGTACATGACCATCTGATCATTTTTCACTCCAGTGTTAATCTGCAAAGTTGTAATTATTCGCCTACCTCCTCATGCCTTTTGCACACAATGCATATAGACTATATTTTTTTTCTACTGTGTTATTGACTTGTTAATTGTTTACTCCATGTGTAACTCTGTGTTGTCGGTTCACACTGCTATGCTTTATCTTGGCCAGGTCGCAGTTGCAAATGAGAACTTGTTCTCAACTAGCCTACCTGGTTAAATAAAGGTGAAATATTTTTTTTTAAAATAAAATCAACAGTATCAGCAACAGAGAGGTGTGAAGTTTCCACAACAGATTTAGTTCGTTTATCATGTACTTCTCTTTAGACGCTGCAGCCTTGACCTCCATCATCAGAGATAGAGTTAGTTTATCATGATAACATACAGACACCACTGCCTGGAACCAGCTGACAGTATCAGTTGTAAAGGCTTCATTACTACTAACAGAAGGAGAGTTGTAGTGTTTTGTCCATGATGAATGATGTAAAGACTTCATTACTACTAACAGAAGGACAGTTGTAGTGTTTTGTCCATGATGAATGATGTGAAGGCTTCATTACTACTAGCAGAAGGAAAGTTTTACATCACCATAGTTTTTCTCCGCCTCTTTATCCGCCTCTGTGGCCTCATAAGAGCGGCGACCCTCGCGCCGACCTCGGATTGGGGACCCTAGCCACAGGTCCCTCCCGGCAGCAAGCTCCGGGGGGGAAGGGTGATTCTGGCATCGCCGGCGTGACAGGCGATTCTGGCAGCTCCTGGTGGCTCTGGCAACTCCTGGCTGACTGACGGCTCTGGCAGCTCCTGGCTGACTGCCGGCTCTGGCAGCTCCTGGCTGGCTGGCGGCTCTGGCAGCTCCTGGCTGACTGGCGGCTCTGGCAGCTCCTGGCTGGCTGGCGGCTCTGGCAGCTCCTGGCTGACTGGCGGCTCTGGCAGCTCAGGACAGACGGGAGACTCTGGCAGCTCAGGACAGGAGGAAGACTCTGGCAGCGCCGGACAGGCGGGAGCACCTGTAGGGAGGAGACGGAGAGACAGCCTGGTGCGTGGGGCTGCCACCGGAGGGCTGGTGCGTGGGGCTGCCACCGGAGGGCTGGTGCGTGGAAGTGGTGAAGCACACTGGAGCTCTCGAGCACCGAGCCTGCCCAACCTTACCTGGTTGAATGCTCCCCGTAGCCAGGCCAGTGTGACGAGGTGTAATCGCCTACACTGGGCTGTGCTGGTGAACCGGGGATACCATGCGTAAGGCTGGTGCCATGTACCCCGGCCCGAGGAGACGCACAGGAGACCAGATGCGCTGAGCCGGCTTCATGGCACCTGGCTCGATGCCCACTCCTGCCCGGCCGATACCAGGCGTTGTTATGTTTCGCACCGGCTATGCACGCGCACCGGGGACACCGTGCACCTCACGGCATAACACAGTGCCTGCCCGGTCCCTCTCTCTCAGGGTAAGCACGGGAAGTTGGCGCAGGTCTCCTACCTGACTTCGCCACACTCCCCTTGCGCCTCCTCCCAATACATTTTTGGGGCTGCCTCTCGGGCTTCCTTGACTGCCGTACCAACTCCATTCTCCGGTATCCCTCCTCACATTGTTCCAGAGAATCACAGACGGGCTCCGGCACTCTCACTGGGTCGACCAACCACCTCTCTATTTCGTCCCATGTTGTAATATAGTCCAGATCTCGCTGCTGCTGCCCGTTACCCATTACGCTGCGGTCCTTTGGGTGATTCTGTAACGGCATTCGTCCTCCTCTGACGAGGAGTATGAGAGATCGGACCAATATGCAGCGTGGTGCGTGTTCGTCATGTTTTAATGAACAAAATCACTGAACTCAAAAATACAAAATAACAAAGTGAATGACAGAAAGGAAAACCGAAACAGTTCCGTGTGGAACACACAGACACAGAAAACAGAAAACAATCACCCACGATGAGTGAGAAAAGGCTGCCTAAGTATGATTCTCAATCAGAGACAACTAACGACACCTGCCTCTGATTGAGAACCATACCAGGCTGAACACAAAATAAAACATAGAAAAACAAAATAGAAACACGCCCTGACCATACTAAATAAAACAAACATAGACTGCCCACCCCAACTCAGGCCCTGACCCTAAATAAATACTAAATAAATACCATACTAAATAAAGACAAAACATAGACTGCCCACCCCAACTGCCCTGACCCCTAAACAACTCACTCACGCCCTGACCATACTAAATAAAGACAAAACATAGACTGCCCACCCCAACTCACGCCCTGACCATACTAAATAAAGACAAAACATAGACTGCCCACCCCAACTCACGCCCTGACCATACTAAATAAAGACAAAACATAGACTGCCCACCCCAACTCACGCCCTGACCATACTAAATAAAGACAAAACATAGACTGCCCACCCCAACTCACGCCCTGACCATACTAAATAAAGACTAAATAACTCAGACTAAATAAAGAAAACATAGACTGCCCACCCCAACTCACGCCCTGACCACTAAATAAATGCCCACCCCAAAAGATAAAGACAAAACATAGACTGCCCACCCCAACTCACGCCCTGACCATACTAAATAAAGACAAAACATAGACTGCCCACCCCAACTCACGCCCTGACCATACTAAATAAAGACTAAACATAGACTGCCCACCCCAACTCACGCCCTGACCATACTAAATAAAGACAAAACATAGACTGCCCACCCCAACTCACGCCCTGACCATACTAAATAAAGACTAAACATAGACGCCCACCCCAACTCACGCCCTGACCATACTAAATAAAGACTAAACATAGACTGCCCACCCCAACTCACGCCCTGACCATACTAAATAAAGACAAAACATAGACTGCCCACCCCAACTCACGCCCTGACAATAAATAAAGACAAAACATAGACTGCCCACCCCAACTCACGCCCTGACCATACTAAATAAAGACAAAACAACTGCCCACCCCAACGCCCTGACCATACTAAATAAACACAAAACATAGAGACTGCCCACCCCAACTCACGCCCTGACCACACTAAATAAAGACAAAACATAGACTGCCCCCACTAAATAAAGACAAAACATAGACTCACCCAACCACGCCCTGACCATACTAAATAAAGACTAAACATAGACTGCCCACCCCAACCACGCCTGACCCTAAATAAAACTCACGCCCACCCCCTGACCATACTAAATAAAGACTAAACATAGACTGCCCACCCCAACTCACGCCCTGACCATACTAAATAAAGACAAAACATAGACTGCCCAAGCCCTGACCAACTAAATAAAGACAAAACATAGACTGCCCACCCCAACTCACGCCCTGACCATACTAAATAAAGACAAAACATAGACTGCCCACCCCAACTCACGCCGCCATACCATAGACTGCCCACCCCAACAATAAATCACGCCCTGGACCATACTAAATAAAGACAAAACATAGACTGACCCAATAAATAAAGACAAAACATAGACTGCCCACCCCAACTCACGCCCTGACCACTAAATAAAGACAAAACATAGACTGCCCACCCCAACTCACGCCCTGACCATACTAAATAAAGACAAAACATAGACTGCCCACCCCAACCACGCCCTGACCATACTAAATAAAGACAAAACATAGACTGCCCACCCCACTCATAAATAAAGACAAAACATAGACTGCCCACCCCAACTCACGCCCTGACCATACTAAATAAAGACAAAACATAGACTGCCCACCCCAACTCACGCCCTGACCATACTAAATAAAGACTAAACATAGACTGCCCACCCCAACTCACGCCCTGACCAACACTAAATAAAGACAAAACGTGACAATGATGTAAAGGCTTCATTACTACTAACAGAAGGGAAGTTGTTGTGTGTGTTTAGCTTGAGCAAAACCGTCGTATGGTTGCCAACTTGTCAAATAAAGCTAAAATGTGTTAGAAAATGTGTCAGTTTGTCACTTCATGAGTTTGGAGAAATAACATTGTCTCTAATCTAGTGGAGTAATAACATGTTCCACTACTGAAGACATTGGTCTCTAATCTAGTGGAGTAATAACATGTTCCACTACTGAAGACATTGTCTCTAATCTAGTGGAGTAATAACATGTTCCACTACTGAAGACATTGTCTCTAATCTAGTGACAAAACAGTAATAACATGTTCCACTACTGAAGACATTGGTCTCTAATCTAGTGGAGTAATAACATGTTCCACTACTGAAGACATTGTCTCTAATCTAGTGGAGTAATAACATGTTCCACTACTGAAGACATTGTCTCTAATCTAGTGGAGTAATAACATGTTCCACTACTGAAGACATTGTCCTGAATCTAAATAAAGACAAAACATAGACTGCCACTACCAACTCAGTGGACCAACTAAGTAATAACATGTTCCACTACTGTACTAAATAAAGACATTGTCTCTAATCTAGTGGAGTAATAACATGTTCCACCACTGAAGACATTGTCTCTAATCCAGTGGAGTAATAACATGTTCCACTACTGAAGACATTGTCTCTAATCTAGTGTAACATGTAATGAAGCATGTTCCACTCCTGAAGATCTGGGTTGTGCCTTTAGATTTCTAGAAAATTAACAACTAAGGAAGTATGTTTCACTTGTCTTTTTGACTTCACTAACCCTAAAACCCCAGCCTGGTCTGATGGGTCTGTTTCACAAGCATTCCCCGAAGTCTTGCGATATTGTTTCTCTGAATTTAGACATATCTGGTGGGTTTTAGCACCATCAGAGAAGGTTTGAATGTACAGACTGAGGTAGGTCCAGATCACTGTATCACTAACCTAATATACAGACTGAGGTAGGTCCAGATCACTGTATCACTAACCCTAATGTACAAACTGAGATAGGTCCAGATTACTGTATCACTAACCCTAATATACAGACTGAGGTAGGTCCAGATCACTGTATCACTAACCCTAATGTACAAACTGAGATAGGTCCTAATTAGTGTATCACTAACTGTCAACTTCTTCAACTCTAACTTAGTTTCTGTAATAAATGTTCCGAACTAATTTAAACTCTAACCCTTAAATAACTTCAAAATGAAGTGTTTATTATGAATGATGTAACATGTTGTGTTATGAATGATCTCTAAGCGTTTTGTGTTTGTTATGAATGATGGAGCATGTTTTGTTAAGAATGATGTCCGCATGTTGTGTTTGTTGTGAATGATGTAGCATGTTTTGTTATGAATGATATAGCATGTTGTGTTTGTTGTGAATGATGTAGCATGTTTTGTTATGAACGATGTAGCATGTTGTCGTTGTTATGAATGATGTAGCATGTTGTGGTTGTTACTAACCCTAATATACAGAATGATGTAGCATGTTGTGTTATGAATGATGTAGCATGTTGTGTTTGTTGTGAATGATGTAGCATGTTTTGTTATGAATGCTATAGCATGTTGTGGTTGTTATGAATGATGTAGCATGTTGTGTTATGAATGAAACTGAGCATGTTCCAGATTACTGTATATGAATGATGTAGCATCTTTGTGGTTGACTTATGAATGATGTAGCATGTTATGCCTATGAATGATGTAGCATGTTGTGTTTGTTATGCATGATGTAGCATGTTGTGTTATGAATTATGTAACATGTTGTTAATATGAATAATGTAGCAAGTTAAGAATGATGCAGCATGTTGTGTTTGTTTTAATGATGTAGCATGTTCTGTTATGAATTATGTAGCATGTTGCTTGTTATGAAGGATGTAACATGTTTTGTTACAATTGATGTAGCATTTTGTGTATGTTATGAATGATGTAGCATGTTGTCGTTGTTATCAATGATGTAGCGTGTTGTAATATTAATGATGTAGCATGTTGTGTTTGTTATGAATGATGTAGCATGTTGTGTTTGTTATGAAATGTAACATGTTGTCTGTGTTATGAATGATGTAGCATGTTGTGTTATGAATGATGTACCATGTGGTGTTATGAATGATGTAGCATGTTGTGGTTGTTATGAATGATATGGCATGTTCTGTTTGCTATGAATGATGTAGCATGTTGTGTTTGTTATGATTGATGCAACATGTTGCATGAATGATGTAGCATGTTGTGTTTGTTGAATTGATGTAGATTTTGTGTATGTTATGAATGATGTAGCATGTTTAGATGTTGTGTTTGTTAAGAATGATAGCATGTTGTGTTTGTTATGAATGATGTAGCATGTTCTGTTTGTTATGAATGTTATGAAGGATGCATGTTGTGTTTGTTATGAATGATGTAGCATGTTGTGTATGTTATGAATGATGTAGCATGTTATTTAATGAATGATGTAGCATGTTGTAATATGAATGATGTCACAAGTTGTGTTTGTTATGAATGATGTAGCATGTTGTGTTTGTTATGAATGATGTAGCATGTTGTGTTATGAATGATGTAGCATGTTATTTAATGAATGATGTAGCATGTTGTGTTATGAATGATGTAGCATGTTATGAATGATATGGCATGTTCTGTTTGTTGTGAATGAGGTAGCATGTTGTGTTTGTCATGATTGATGCAACATGTTGTGTTGTGTTATGAATGATGTAGCATGTTGTGTTTGAATGATGTAGATGTTGTGTTTGTTATGAATGATGTAGCATGTTTAGATTGTTTATAATGAATGATGTAGCATGTTGTGTTTGTTATGAATGATGTAGCATGTTCTGTTTGTTATGAATGATGTAGCATGTTGTGTTTGTTATGAATGATGTAGCATGTTGTGTTTGAATGATGTAGCATGTTATTTAATGAATGATGTGCATGTTGTGTTATGAAATGTCAGCATGTTGTGTTTGTTATGATTGATGTAGCATGTTGTGTTTATAATGAATGATGTAGCATGTTGTGTTTATAATGAATGATGTAGCATGTTGTTTTAATGAATGATGTAGCATGTTGTTTGTTATGAATGATGTAGCATGTTGTGTTTATAATGAATGATGTAGCATGTTGTGTTTGTTATGAATGATGTAGCATGTTGTGTTGTGTTGAATGATGTAGCATGTTGTGTTATGAATGATGTAGCATGTTGTGTTGTGATTTGTTATGAATGATGTAGCATGTTTGTTATGAATGATGTAGCATGTTTGTTTATAATGAATGATGTAGCATGTTGTGTTTGTTATGATTGATGTAGCATGTTGTGTTTGTTATGAATGATATAGCATGTTGTGTTTGTTGTGAATGATGTAGCATGTTGTTTGTTATGATTGATGTAGCATGTTGTGTTTGTTATGAATGATGTAGCATGTTGTGTTTATAATGAATGATGTAGCATGTTGTGTTTGTTATGAATGATGTAGCATGTTGTGTTTATAATGAATGATGTAGCATGTTGTGTTTGTTATGAATGATGTAGCATGCTGTTTGTTATGAATGATGTAGCATGTTGTGTTTATAATGAATGATGTAGCATGTTGTGTTTGTTGTGAATGATGTAGCATGTTGTTTGTTATGAATGATGTAGCATGTTGTGTTTGTTATGAATGATGTAGCATGTTGTGTTTCTTGTGAATGATGTAGTATGCTGTTTGTTATGAATGATGTAGCATGTTGTGTTGTAGAATGATGTAGCATGTTGTGTTATGAATGATGTAGCATGTTGTGTTATGAATGATGTAGCATGTTGTGTTATGATTGATGTAGCATGTTGTGTTTATAATGAATGATGTAGCATGTTGTGTTTGTTGTGATTAATGTAGCATGTTGTGTTTATAATGAATGATGTAGCATGTTGTGTTTATAATGAATGATGTAGCATGTTGTGTTTATAATGAATGATGTAACATGTTGTGTTTGTTATGAATGATGTAACATGTTGTGTTTGTTATGAATGATGTAGCATGTTGTGTTATGAATGATGTAGCATGTTCTGTTATGAATGATGTAGCATGTTGTGTTATGAATGATGTAGCCTTTTGTGTTTGTTATGAATGATGTAGCTTGTTGTGTTTTGAATGATGTAACATGTTGTGTTATGAATGATGTAGCATGTTGTGTTTGTTATGAATGATGTAGCATGTTGTGTTTGTTATGAATGATGTAACGTGTTGTGTTTGTTATGAATGATGTAGCATGTTGTGTGTGTTATGAATTATGTAGCATGTTGTGTTATGAATGATGTAACATGTTGTGTTATGAATGATGTAGCATGTTGAGTTATGAATGATGTAGCATGTTGTGTTATGAATAATGTAACATGTTGTGTTATGAATGATGTAGCATGTTGTGTTATGAATGATGTAACATGTTGTGTTATGAATGATGTAGCATGTTGAGTTATGAATGATGTAGCATGTTCTGTTATGAATGATGTAACATGTTCTGTTATGAATGATGTAACATGTAGTGTTATGAATGATGCAGCATGTTGTGGTTGTTATGAACGATGTGGCATGTTATGCTATGAATGATGTAGCATGTTATGATTGTTATAATTGATCTAGCATTTTGTGTTTGTTATGAATGATGTAGCATGTTTTTGTTAAGAATGACGTAGCATGTTGTGTTATGAATGATATAACATGTTATGAAGGATGTAGCATGTTGTGTTTGTTATGAATGATGTTGCATGTTGTGTTTGATTTGAATGATGTAGCATGCTGTGTTATGAATGATGTAGCGTGTTGTTTGTTTTGAATGATGTAACATGTTGTGTTATGAATGATGTAGCATGTTCTGTTATGAATGATGTAACATGTTCTGTTATGATTGATGTAGCATGCTGTGTTATGAATGATGTAGCATGTTGTGTTTGTTATGAAAGATGTAGCATGTTGTGTTTGTTATGAATGATGTAGCATGTTGTGTTTGTTATGAATGATGTAGAATGTTGTGTTTGTTATGAATGATGTAGCATGTTTGTGTTTGTTTTGAATGATGTAGCACGTAGATTTTGTTATTAATGATAGCATGTTGTGTTTGATATGAATGATGTAGCATGTTTTGTTTGTTGTAAGTTATGTAGCATGTTGTGTTATTAATGATGTAGCATGTTATACTATGAATAATATAGAATGTTGTGTTTGTTTTGAAATGTAGCATGCTGTGTTTGTTATGAATGATGAAGCATGTTATGCTATGGATGATGTAGCATGGTGTGTGTGATATGAATGATGTAGCATGTTGTGTCTGTTATGAATGATGTAGCATGTTGAGGTTGTTATGAATTATTTAGCATGTTGTGTTTGTCGTGAATGATGTAGCATGTTCAAATCAAATCAAATAGAAGCACGGTGGCTAGGAAAAACTCCCTAGAAAGGCCAAAACCTAGGAAGAAACCTAGAGAGCAACCAGGCTATGTAGGGTGGCCAGTCCTCTTCTGGCTGTGCCGGGTGGAGATTATAACAGAACATGGCCAATATGTTCAAATGTTTATAAATGACCAGCATGGTCAAATAATAATAACCACAGGCAGAACAGTTGAAACCGGAGCAGGAACACGGCCAGGTGGACTGGGGACAGCAAGGAGTCATCATGTCAGGTAGTCCTGAGGCATGGTCCTAGGGCTCAGGTCCTCCGAGAGGGAGAAAGAAAGAGAGAAAGAGAGAATTAGAGAATGCACACTTAGATTCACACAGGACACCGGATAGGACAGGACAAGTACTCCAGATATAACAAACTGACCCTAGCCCCCCAACACATAAACTACTGCAGCATAAATACTGGAGGCTGAGACAGGAGGGGTCAGGAGACACTGTGGCCCCATTCGATGACACCCCAGGACAGGGCCAAACAGGAAGGATATAACCCCACCCACTTTGCCAAAGCACAGCCCCCACACCACTAGAGGTATATCTTCAACCACCAACTTACCATCCTGAGACAAGGCCGAGTATAGCCCACAAAGATCTCCGCCACGGCACAACCCAAGGGGGTGAGCCAACCCAACATGCATATTGTGTTTGTTGTGAATGATGTAGCATGTTGTGTTTGTTATGAATGGTGTAGCATGTTGTGTTATGAATGATGTAGCATGTTGTGTTATGAATGATGTAGCATGTTGTGTTTGTTATGAATGATGTAGCATGTTGTTTGTTATGAATGATGTAGCATGTTCTGTTATGAATGATATAGAACATTGTGTTTGCTATGAATGATGTGTCATGTTGAATTATGAAAAATTATGAAAAATGTAGCATGTTGTGTTTGTTAATAATGATGTAGCATGTTGCACCATCTCACTTTCACATCCAGAGGCCTACCCCAAATCACACCCTGCGTGACAGTATTCCCCCATCCCCCCCTAAAGGTGCGGACTCTTGCCGCACAACCAGAACCCATAGGGCATTTCTCAGCGGTGGCAGCTCTGGTGAGGTACGTAGACCCCGCTCCACCTCTGGCTCGGCCCACTTAGGTGGCGGGGACCCTCGCCGCCGAACCCTCGTAGCGGGCCTCGGACTGGGGACCCTCATTGCAGGGGCCGGATTGGGGACCCTTGTAGTGGGCCTCGGACTGGAGGGCGCCTCTGGAAGCTCCGGACTGAAAGGCGCCTCTGGAGGCTCCGGACTGAAGGGCACCTCTAGAAGCTCCGGACTGAAGGGCGCCTCTAGAAGCTCCGGACTGAAGGGCGCCTCTGGAGGCTCCGTACTGGAGGGCGCCTCTGGAGGCTCCCGGACTGGAGGGCGTCGCTGGAGGGTCCGGACTGGAGGGCGTTGCTGGAGGATCCGGACTGGAGGGCGTCGCTGGAGGATCCGGACTGGAGGGCGTCGCTGGAGCCTCCGAACTGGAGGAAGACTCTGGAGGGAGGAGACGCCGAGACAGCCTGGAGCATGGGGCTGCCACAGGGCCCACCAGGCTGGGGAGAACTACAGGAGGCCTGGTGTGTAGAGGAGGCACAGGATGAACAGGGCTGTGGGGGAGCACTGGAGCTCTGGTGCGCAGCCTTGCGCAGCCTTGGCACCACTCCTCCAGGCTGAATGACCACTTTAGCCCGGCCCCTCCAGAGTGCAGGCACAGGTCGAACCGGGCTGTGGGAGAGCACTGGAGATCTGGTGCTTAACACTCGCACCTCTCCATTAGGCTCAATGCCCACTTTCGCCCAGCACCGGCGGAGCGCAGGCATAGGACGAACTGAACCCTCATATCGCCCCGGAGACACAGTACGCAGAGCCGGCGCAGGATACCCTGGGCCGAAACGGCGCACCGGAGACCAAACACGCTGAGCTGGCACAATCCGCCCTGGCTGGATGCCCCTCTCGCATGACACTTGCGGGGGGCTGGCATATAGCGCTCCGGGCTCTGAGCGCACACTGGAGACACCGTGCGCTACACCGCATAACACGGACCAGTACTACGCAGCTTCCGTTAAGCACGGGGAGTTGGCTCAGGTCTGTGCCTCTCGTGCCTGCTGCGCTGCCTTACCTCTTATCGTCGCCTCAGCTTTCGCTACCTCTAGTTCTTCCTTCGAGTGGCGATATTCCCCAGCCTGTCTCCAGGGTCCCTGTCCGTCCAATATCTCCTCGCAAGTCCAGGAGTCCTGAACCCTCTGCTCCTCGTTACTACGCTGCTTGGTCCATTTGTGGTGGGTAGTTCTGTAACGCTCGTCTGATGAAGAAGGAGTGAACCAAGGTGCAGCGTGGTACGTGTTCATAATAATTTATTAAACCTGAACACTGAAACAAAATAACCAAGTAAAACAAAATGAAACAGTTCTGTCTGGTGCAAACACAAAACAGAAAACAACTACCCACAATAACCAGGTGGGAAAAAGCTACCTAAGTATGGTTCTCAATCAGAGACAACGATAGACAGCTGCCCGGCCAAACACAAAGAAATACAAAACATAGAAAATGAACCCAAATCACACCCTGACCAAACCAAAATAGAGACATAAAAAGCTCTCTACGGTCAGGGAGTGACAGATTATTAGTGATCATGTTAGTAAAATGAGCCCATCTGGCATTTCTAATGGCCTTGTTATATATGCAAAGTTGCTCTCTCAGAATATCAAAATGAACCTGAAACTTTGACTTCCACTTTCCCTCTGCCTTTCTGCAATTTCTCTTTAATTTATTAGTTTCCTCACTCATCTAAGGGACTCTCCATTTGGATGTGACCTTGTTCAACTTTACTGGAGCTAAGTCACCGATGATTGCCATTGATTTACAATGTTTTTATTTAATTAACATTTGAAAAAAAGAAGATAGTAAAAAGTGGTGATCAGATAAAGCAACATCAACAGTAGAGGATATGTCAGTAGAAAGAATCTTGGTAATAACCAGGCCCAGAGTATGGCTGTGGTTATGGGTGGGCACAGTAAAAAGCCCCTTGGTAATAACCAGGTCCAGAGTATGGCTGTGGTTATGGGTGGGCACAGTAAAAAGCCCCTTGGTAATAACCAGGTCCAGAGTATGGCTGTGGTTATGGGTGGGCCCAGTAGAAAGCCCCTTGGTAATAACCAGGTCCAGAGTATGGCTGTGGTTATGGGTGGGCCCAGTAGAAAGCCCCTTGGTAATAACAAGGTCTAGAGTATGGCTGTGGTTATGGGTGGGCCCAGTAGAAAGCCCCCTGGTAATACCCAGGTCCAGAGTATGGCTATGGTTATGGGTGGGCCCAGTAGAAAGCCCCTTGGTAATAACCAGGTCCAGAGTGTGGCTGTGGTTATGGTGGCTGACATTTAAACAGTATAAGATGATGCTCTGGTCTGGTGGCTGCCATTTCAACAGTATAACATGATGCTCTGGTTGCTGATATTTAAACAGAATAAAATGATGCTCTGTTCTGGTGGCTGACATTTAAACAGTATAACATGATGCTCTGGTGGCTGACATTTACACAGTATAACATGATGCTCTGGTCTGGTGGCTGACATTTAAACAGTATAGCATGATGCTCAAAATACCCAAAGCCATCATGCCAAATGTCCTTACTGATAGCATTACTAAAAATAGAGGCTGTCTCCACCCCACATAGACGTATCAGAGCAGTAGATCTGTGTCTGTTTGAGGTTAAAGCTATATGTGAACAACATCACCCATTGTTAAACACCTCTGTTCCTCTGTCACACATTTCACATATATTTTCTGGTCATTTAACTCTTGTCCAGAGCAACTTACAGTAGTGAGTTGATACATTATTGGACATTTTTTTCCTGTACTGGTCCCCGTGGGAATCAAACCCACAACCCTACATCACAAGGGCCATTCTCCACAGTGGAATCAGACGAACACACAAACACACACAGACAGATTGGGGTGTATAAATGCATCTAACTACACATTAAACACTGAGATCTGTTAGGGAGTATAAATGTATCTAACTACATATTAAACACTGAGACCTGAACACACAAACACACACAGACAGATTGGGGTGTATAAAGCATCTAACTACATTAAACACAGATCTGGGGTGTATAAATGTATCTAACTACACATTAAACACTGAGACCTGTTGGGGTCTATAACTGTTCCTGTGGTGTTGGAGGTCTTCACTGTAGTAGACTGGATCAGCTCCTCTGTCCCTCACTCAACTCTCCTCTCTCTTTACCTAGTGACCCTGTTCATCAGAACGTCATGGTGGATGGAAAAAGATGCTCTCTTCAGCTGCGGTGAATAACCACAACCCTGTCAGTCCATCTCTTTACTTCTCCTTTCTCTTCTCTCTCCCTCCTTCCCTTTTCACACCAACGGACTTATCTTTAGACACTGCATCCTTGACCGCCATCAACAGCTTCAGCAACTGAGAGGTGTGAAATTTCCACAACAGAGTTAGAGTCAGTTTATCATGTACTTCTCTTTAGACGCTGCAGCCTTGTCCTCAAGTTAGTTTATCATGAGAACATACAGACAGCACTGACTGGAACTATCAACAACAAGAGTTAGTTTATCATGATAACATACAGACACCACTGACTGGAACTATCAACAACAAGAGTTGGTTTATCATGATAACATACAGACACCACTGACTGGAACTATCAACAACAAGAGTTGGTTTTTCATGAGAACATACCGACACCACTGACTGGAACCATTTTTCTATGGAACCAATTATCTTGAGCATCACCAGTTTATGGTGCCAACTTGCCAAATATAGCTTCCAAGACCTGGAGGTTCTATGTGTTTTATCCTGATCTGTCCACTAGATGGCAGTGTTCCATGTGTTGTATCCTGATTTGTCCACTAGATGGCAGTGCTCCATATGTTGTATCCTGTTCTGTCCACTAGATGGCAGTGCTCCATATGTTGTATCCTGTTCTGTCCACTAGATCGACAGAAGATGAATGTGCAGGTTGGGATACTGGGGTGCAAAGGAGCAAAATAAATATATAAATAAATACCAGTATGGGGATGAGGTAAGTAGATAGATGGGCTGTTTACAGATGGGCTATGTACAGGTGCAGTGATCTGTAAGCTGCTCTGACAGCTGGTGCTTAAAGCTAGTGAGGGAGATTTGAGTCTCCAGCTTCAGAGATTTTTGCAATTCGTTCCAGTCATGGGCAGCAGAGAACTGGAAGGAAATTGGCTTTGGGGGTGACCAGTGAGATACACCTGCTGGAGTGCGTGCTACGAGTGGGTGCTGCTATGGTGACCAGTGAGCTGAGATAAGGCGGGGCTTTACCTAGCAGAGACTTGTAGATAACCTGTAGCCAGTGGATTTGGCGATGAGTATGAAGCGAGGGCCAACCAACGAGAGCGTACAGGTCGCAATGGTGGATAGTGTATGGGGTTTTGGTGACAAAACGGATGGCACTGTGATAGACTGAATCCAGTTTGTTGAGTAGAGTGTTGGAGGCTATTTTATAGATGACATCAACAAAGTCAAAGATTGGTAGGATGGTCAGTTTTGCGAGGGTATGTTTGGCAACATGAGTGAAGGATGCTTTGTTGCTAAATTGGAAGCCGATTCTAGATTTAATTTTGGATTGGAGATGCTATACTACCCATCCCGGATCCGGGATCGTGACTACGGGCTCAAGCTCATTACCATAACGCAAAATGCAAAAAAATATTCTTAGAAATATTTAACCTCCACACATTAACAAGTCCAATAGCTCAAATGAAAGATAAACACCTTGTTCATCTAGCCAGCAAGTCAGAGATTTCTAAAGTGTTTTACGGCGAAAACACACCACACATTTATATTAGACCACCACCGAAACAAAAGACAAGAGGCAGCCATTTTGTCCCAGAAAATATAAAATTATAAAAGCAGGATTAAAAAATAAATCATTCACTAACCTTTTGAAAATCTTCATCAGATGACAGTAATAGGACATGTTACACAGTACATTTATGTTTTTTCAATAATATGCCATTTATATCCATAAATCTCTGTTTACAATGACGACATTTTCAAAAAATGCTACTCAAATGTCCGGAGAAATGATGATAGCTCGGACAGATAACGTCAGATAACAAGCAATACACATGACTAAATATACATGTTCTACATATAGTTACAAAGATACACTTCTTCTTAATGCAACCGCTGTGTTATATTTATTTTTAACGTTACAGAATTCGTTCACTAGGCTATAATATGAGGCGGCGCTCATAGATTAGCAGTATGTCTCCTCTACGTTTGGAGAGAACAGAAACCCAAAATTAACCACATAAATATTCCCTTACCTTTGATGTTCTTCGATCAGAAGACGTGGAAGGAGTTATACTTACCCAATACATCGTTTGGTTTCAAGTTGTGTGTCTCTGTATTAGCATATGCTAACAGCTTCAGCTGAAATGCACCCAAAATGACTTCTGGTCCCGCACTCTTGCGCATCAAAACTTCAAAATTACATATTATATGTCGACTAAACTGGTCAAACTAAGTGCAGAATCAATCATTTAGCATCTTTTAAACGTGTAAAACAATGATGAGCGCGAACAGACAAACCGACATCAATTGGTGTTTCATGGAAAAAGATTCAGACGCGCGCAATAGAGTGCATGTATTTTCCCGTGACCCGAACGTTTTAGCCCACCAAAGGACGAGGGCGCGCGAGATTCTCACAATGAACGCCTCATTTGAAAGCAGACATCGCGCTGAACACATAGGAACTGTTCCTGGATCCGTAGCTGGTTGGGAAGGGTGGGGGCGATGACGTCAAAGTTGTCCCAACTTTTCTGTTGCCAAGAGGGTGTTTGGGAGAAAGGAGAGAGTTCTGCTTTACATACAGCCATAATTTAAACAGGTTTAGAAACTTTAGAGTGTTTTCTATTCAATAATAATTATTATATGCATATATTATAAATTTTTTACAAAAAAATTTCTGTTTACTATGGGCACGCACTTCATCCAAAGGGGGCAGTATTCAGCCCGATCACCAAGAGGTTAATGTGAGTCTGGAAGGAGAGTTTACAGTCTAACCAGACACCCAGGTATTTGTAGTTGTCCACGTATTCTAAGTCAGAGCCGTCCAGAGTAGTGATGCTGGACGGGAGAGCAGGTGCGGGCAATGATCGATTGAATAGCATGTATTTAGTTTTACTTGCGTTTAAGAGCAGTTGGAGGCAACGGAAGGAGAGTTGTATGGCATTGAAGCTCGTCTGGAGGTTAGTTAACACAGTGTCCAAGGAGGGGCCAGAAGTATACAGAATGGTGTCGTCTGCGTAGAGGTGGATCAGAGAATCACCAGCAGCAAGAGCGACCTCATTGATGTATACAGAAAAGAGAGTCGGCCCAAGGCTTGAACCATGGGGCACCCCCATAGAGACTGTCAGAGGTCCAGACAACAGGCCCTCCGATTTGACACAATGAACTCTATCAGAGAAGTAGTTGGTAAACCAGGCGAGGCAGTCATTTGAGAAACCAAGGCTGTCGAGTCTGCCAATAAGAATGTTGTGATTGACAGAGTCGAAAGCCTTGGCCAGATCAATGAATACGGCTGCACAGTAATGTCTCATCAATGGTGGTTATGATGCTGTTTAGAACCTTGAGCGTGGCTGAGGTGCACCCATGACCAGCTCTGAAACCAGATTGCATAGCGGATAGCGGAGAAGGTATGGTGGGATTCAAAATGGTCAGTAATCTGTTTGTTAACTTGGCTTTCGAAGACCTTAGAAAGACAGGGTAGGATAGATATAGGTCTGTAGCAGTTTGGGTCTAGAGTGTCACCCCCTTTGAAGAGGGGGATGACCGCGGCAGCTTTCCAATCTTTGGGAATCTCAGACGATACGAAAGAGAGGTTGAACAGGCTAGTAATAGGGGTTGCAACAATTTCAGCAGATAATTTTCAGAAAGAGAGGGTCCAGATTGTCTAGCCCGGCTGATTTGTGGGGGTCCAGATTTTGCAGCTCTTTCACAACATCAGCTATCTGGATTTGGGTAAAGGAAAAATGGTGGGGGCTTTGTCGGGTTGCTGTGGAGGGTGCCGGGCAGTTGACCGGGGTAGGGGTAGCCAAGTGGAAAGCATGGCCAGCCATGTGTTGCATCCTGATCTGTCCACTAGAAGGCAGTGTTCCATATGTTGCATTCTGATCTGTCCACTAGATGGCAGTGCTCCATGACTTGAATCTAATTTGTCCACTAGATGGCAGTGTTCCATGTGTTGTATCCTGATCTGTCCACTAGATGGCAGTGTTCCATGTGTTAAATGGTGTAATGCTGAACACAGTGATACATCTATTACATTCCCTGGCTGAAGACATGAATGATACTTTAAATAGAAGTTGTCCCTAACCACAAATCTAGGATCAGATTCCTCTACCTCCAATCCCGATGCCATGCTATCAATTCAAATAACACTGTATATGTCACTCCGAATACAACAGGTGTAGACCTTTACCCTGAAAAGTTTACTTACAGGCCCCTAACCAACAATGTAGTTCAAGAAATAGAGTTAAGAAAATATTTACTAAATAAACTAAAGTAAAAAATAAAATATAAAGTAACACAATAAAATTACATAACAATAAGGGGTCTAAATACAGGGGGTGCCGTTACCAAGTCAATATGTGGGGATACAGGTTAGACCAGGTCATTTATACTGTAGGTAGGGGTAAAGTGACTATGATATAGATAGTAAACAGTAGTACCGGTTAGACCAGGTAATTTATACTGTAGGTAGGGGTAAAGAGAAATAGATGATAAACAGTGAATAGCAGCAGTGCAAAAACAAATGTAAATGTCCGGGTGGCAATTTTATACATTTTTCAGCAGTCTTATAGCTTGGGGGTAAAAGCTGTTAAAAGAAGCCTTTTGGACCCAGACTTGGCGCTCCGGTACTGCTTGTCATGTGGTAACATGGAGAACAGTCTAATACTTGATGACTGGAGTCTCTGACCATTTTATGGGCTTTCCTCTGACAACGGCTGGTATATAGGTCCTGGATGGCAGGAAGCATGCCCCCCCAGTGATGTACTGCGCCATGCACCCTCTGTACTGCCATACTAGGCAATGATGCAACAGGTCAGGATGCACCCGCTGCCCTACAGACCTGTTGATATTAATGGGGGCCTGTTCGGCCCTCCTTTTCCTGTAGTCTACGATCATCTCCTTTGTCTTGCTCACATTGAGGGGAGCTTGTTGTCTTGGCACTACACTGTTAGGTCTCTGACCTCCTCCCTATAGGCTGTCTCATCCTCGTCGGTGATCAGGCCTACCACCGTTGTGTCGTCAGAAAACTTAATGATGGTGTTGGAGTCCTGCTTGGACAATCAGTTGTGGGTGAACAGGGAGTACAGGAGGGGACTAAGCACACACCCCTGTTGGTTCCCGGGGTTGAGGATCACTAAGCTAAGGACCCTGGGACTAAACACTTCCCTCTGAAACTGGATCCTGGACTTCCTGACGGGCCACACCCAGTTGGGTGGGTAGGCAACAACACATCTGCCACGCGCGGCAATATGGTGTTGAACACTGAGCTGTAGTCAATGAACAGCATTCTCACACAGGTGTTCCTTTTGTCCAGGTGGGAAAGGGCAGTGTGGTGTGCGATTGAGATTGTGTAATCTGTGGATCTGTTGGGGCGATATGCCAATTTGGGTGGGTATAGGGTTTCCGGGATGATGGTGTTGATGTGAGCCATGACCAGCCTTTCAAAGCACTTCATGGCTTCCAACGTGAGTGCTACTGGGCGGTAGTCTTTTAGGCAGGTTACCTTTGCATTCTTGGGCACAGGGACGATGGTGGACTGCTTGAAACGTGGGTATTACAGACATGGTCAGGGAGAGGATGTACAAAAACACACAATAGCACAATTGGTTAGGGGACTGTAAAACGGCAGCCATTCTCCTCTCCTCTCCTGACACCGACAACAGTGTCTGCTCAGTGTTTATGGAAACAGTGTTGATTGTTGTGTTGTGACAAGGTAGGGGTGGTATACAGAAGATCTATCTGGTAAAAGACCAAGTCCATATTACGGAAGAACAGCTCAAATAAGCACAAAGAAACAACAGTCCATCATTACTTGAAGACATTAAAACCTCTAGTGACTCCCCATCCCGCATGAGGGAGTGTAATCATCGACTGACACTAATTAGCATAACGCAACGGACATACATATTCCTAGAAAATAGTCCTATTCATGAAAATCACAAGTGAAATATATTGAGACACAGCTTAGCCTTTTGTTAATCACCCCGTCATCTCAGATTTTCAAAATATGCTTTACAGCCAAAGCTAGACAAGCATTTGTGTAAGTTTATCGATAGCCTAGCATAGCATTTTGTCCAGCTAGCAGCAGGTAACTTGGTCACGGAAATCAGAAAAGCAATCAAATTAAATTGTTTACCTTTGATGAGCTTCGGGTTTTTTCACTCACGAGACTCCTAGTTAGATAGCCAATGTTCCTTTCTTCCAAAAATATTATTTTTGTAGGCGAAATAGCTCCGTTTGTTCTTCACGTTTGGCTGAGAAATCGACCGGAAATTGCAGTCACAAAAACGCAGAAAAATATTTCAAATTAGCTCCATAATATCGACAGAAACATGGCAAACGTTGTTTATAACAATCCTCAAGGTGTTTTTCAAATATCTATTCGATAATATATCCACCGGGACAATTAGCTTTTCAGTAGGACCGATTGGAATAATGGCTACCTCTGTATTTTATGTGAGAATCTCTCTGGGAGCATCAGGTGACGACTTGCGCAATGTCGCCCCTTACGGGTATTCTTCAACATAAATGCGTAAAACTACGTCACAATGCTGTAGACACCTTGGGGAATACGGAGAAAAAGTAATCTGGTTGATAGCCCACTCACTGCTCAATAGGGACACATTGGAATGCAGGTTTTAAAACATGAGGCACTTCCGGGTTGGATTTTCTCAGGCTTTCGCCTGCAACATCAGTTCTGTTATACTCACAGACAATATTTTTACAGTTTTGGAAACTTTAGAGTGTTTTCTATCCTAAACTGTCAATTATATGCATATTCTAGCATCTTGTCCTGACAAAATATCCCATTTACTACGGGCACGTTATTTTTTCCAAAAATGAAAATACTGCCCCCTAGTCACAAAAGGTTATTAAGGTCAGTCAATTAAACCGCATACAAACATGGTCTATTTTTTTCTTTCTATAAGGCAGCTCCAAAATGCAAGTGTTTCAGCTCAGTGCTTTCTGTGGTGGTGAGGCAGCCAGCAGAAAATACATAGCGTAGGGGTTGGTAATGTTCTGTAGTTGCGCCGTGATTGGCCCAGTGTTCTGTCACTCATAGGGACACAACGTCACAGCAAAATCTACAGGGAGAGCTCGAAAATTCAAGCCCCTTGGGTGCTACCATAGAGCTACATTAGAAGTGCCATCCAAGAAGGCTCAAGGTCATTGACCACAGATATAATTACATCAAATCATGTTATATCTACCATAGCTTTGACTGGACTGATCATTCCAAGTCGGGATCTACTGCCTCTTTCTAGAGCTCCGACCTGAAGATAACTTATGTCATGATTCAACCTTGTTTTTTTCAGAATTCCCAGTTGTCTTGAAAGCACCATTACTTTGATGAGAAAATTTGCCCCCAAGAAGGACTGCCGTGCCACCTCCAAAAATGTTTTGTATGCTGCTGCATAAATTATGTAACATGCCAGGTACTAGATATGTATACTGTAGCTAAGAAAGTCATCCTACGTGTATGTTGGGTAATAAGTTGTTCCTCACCCAAATAATTTGGTCTATATCCCCTCATAATGTAGCCTACTGTTCTGACTTGGTGGTGCACATGTAGCCTATAGCCTGTTTTAGAGAAATGTCATCATCAAATATAGTAAGAGCTTTCATTGTCTGCTTATATGCTCCCTTTTCTTATCCTACTGTTCTGACTGGTGGTGCACATGTAGCCTATAGCCTGTTTTAGAGAAATGTCATCGTCAAATATAGTAAGAACTTTCATTGTCTGCTTATATGCTCCCTTTTTATCCTACGACTTGGTGGTGTTCTATAGCCTGTTTTAGAGAATACAAATATAGTAAGAGCTTTCATTGGCTTATACAGACGTACATGTGACTAGGGAGAATACTGTAAGAGCGCCTACATAGAGGTATGTGACTGTAGGTGGAGACATAGAGGTATGTGACTGTAAGTGGAGACATAGAGGTATGTGACTGTAGGTGGAGGCATAGAGGTATGTGACTGTAGGTGGAGGTATAGAGGTATGTGACTAGGGAGAATACTGTAAGAACGGCCCATGTTCTGAATTCTGAAGCTGTACATTTCAGAAGTGCTGAACAAATAGTTATATTGACTACGTCTGTCTCAGCTCACTCATTGTCTTAATAAAATGTATCCACTCATCGTTCCCATTTTGCCATAATTTGTACATCTCAATTGTCAGTAGAAACCACATGTGTTTTTAAGCAAGTCAGCCATTTTAGCTATGTTTTTAAAGGCAGTTAATGAGGTGGTGAATTAACTGTTTTGCTGTCAGACAAGGCTCCACTGAGGCTCTGAGGCTCAGGGTAGTGGTGGTAAGGAGTCACTCCATGGTGCTGAAAACAAGGCTCCATGGTGCTGAGAGGCTCAGGGGTAGTGGTGGTAAAGAGTCACTCCATGGTGCTGAAAACAAGGCTCCGCTGAGGCTCAGGGGTAGTGGTGGTAAGGAGTCACTCCTCCACTGAGGCTCAGGGGTAGTGGTAAGAGTCACTCCATGGTGCTGAAAACAAGGCTCCACTGAGGCTCAGGGGTAGTGGTGGTAAGGAGTCACTCCCTCCACTGAGGCTCAGGGGTAGTGGTGGTAAGGAGTCACTCCATGGTGCTGATGGTGCTGAAACAAGGCTCCGCTGAGGCTCAGGGGTAGTGGTGGTAAGGAGTCACTCCATGGTGCTGAAAACAAGGCTCCGCTGAGGCTCAGGGTAGTGGTGGTAAGGAGTCACTCCTCCACTGTCACCCATGGGCTCAGCTGGGCTCAGTGGTGGTAAGGAGTCACTCCATGGTGCTGAAAACAAGGCTCCACTGAGGCTCAGGGGTAGTGGTGGTAAGGAGTCACTCCTCCACTGAGGCTCAGGGGTAGTGGTGGTAAGGAGTCACTCCATGGTGCTGAAAACAAGGCTCCGCTGAGGCTCAGGGGTAGTGGTGGTAAGGAGTCACTCCATGGTGCTGAAAACAAGGCTCCGCTGAGGCTCAGGGGTAGTGGTGGTAAGGAGTCACTCCATGGTGCTGAAAACAAGGCTCCGCTGAGGCTCAGGGGTAGTGGTGGTAAGGAGTCACTCCATGGTGCTGAAAACAAGGCTCCGCTGAGGCTCAGGGGTAGTGGAGGTAAGGAGTCACTCCATGGTGCTGAAACAAGGCTCCGCTGAGGCTCAGGGGTAGTGGTGTGGTAGGCTCAGGGGAGTCACACTCCATGGTGCTGAAAACAAGGCTCTGTTGTTGGGACAGCTTTATGCAGCCCTAGCAGTTTGTGTGTTTGTCACCTAGGTAGTGGTGGTAAGGAGTTCCATAGTGCAATTTATGTATTGTTTAGTGTTGTGTTGTGGCTTTGCTGTCATGAATCTAGCATACTTTTGTTTTACCTTGAGTGTTGTGTTGTGGCCCACCAAGATTTGCACCCACCAGATTTCTAAAATTGCTACTGGACAACTAGGAAATATTTCAACTTACAACAACTTGGGATGTGCCAAGAACATTGATGTTACGCTCTTTACTTACACCATATGCCGAGTATAGCCTTGGAGGATGGAACGCACACGTTGCTACACTCAACTCCCTGAAGTAAAGAGGTAAGTGGCTGTAAGTGGAGGTAAAGAGGTATGTGATGCGTATATATGACTGTAGGTGGAGGTAGAGAGATATGGT